>NC_047132.1:7191448-7491448 GCF_009829125.3 Periophthalmus magnuspinnatus
TATTTATTTATTTATTTATAGCGGACAGTGCATGTTGACCAACAGTAACTGTTTAACATGCCAGAATTAGCCAAGAGGCTAGTTTTCATCTGTTGTCCGTTGCCATGATGTACAGATGGCTCCTTGCAAATTTAAATAATTTACAGAGGACACAGAATAAAATAAAAATAAATGTAATTTTTACAGGAAGCATAAAAAATCACACTTTTTAACTGACATTCACGTGAATAAAATTGGCCTGAAAACTCAGTTTTCACTGTCAAACATGGGACATAACTAAAATTAACTAAATTAACTAAAAAACAACTTATCAGGCTCTAAAGAAAATATAGTTATTAAGCAATTGAACCTGATTTGCACATAAACTCCTTTGTTATAACACTGGCTTTTGTTTAATCAGTAATTCAGAAAAGGGCTGAAGACTATTTTATAATATTTTTGCTAAATAACTTATAATTATATTTATGCTTTCATTTGATATTTATGGGCTTCAGTTTCCTGCTTTTAGGTGATATTTTGAGGACTTTTCACATTTCAAAAGCTATAATATTGTGTTTTGAATTGTTAATTTCTATGGCATCAGTGCTAATTATTCATTCTGAACCCTATGTATAGCCTGCTCAAAATGTCACTCACTCCTGTTTGATACTGATGAACACAAAGTGAAGTGGTTAATCCTGTATGCCATGCATGTTGGTTTGTAATGCATGTCCATGGCAGACACCTATCTCCCCCTGGTGGCTCAGTCGTCACATTGCAGCCAGCCTGAAGCAATACTTTCTGGAGAGCCTTTCACTTTCTCCTTGTTTGGGTCAACTTTCCAAAACTGTGATCCTTTGAACAGGTAAATACTTCCATCCGTCCATGTCATCGCAGCATCTGTGTTACTGGGAGCCCCTTTAAACAGCTGGCTGATCAGCAGAGGATAAATCTTGAAATTTCCTGGCTTGAACTCATCCCATTGCCAATATCCAGAGCCCTGAAACAAGCAGAAGATAATCTGATACATTTACTTCAATAACTTTATCAGCCTCTTACCACCACACGCCACATTCAAACCAGAAAAAGTAGGAAAAGTGTCTTGTCCAAGGACAATGGTCTGATGGAAGTTTGAATCGACTTAAGAGGCTGTGAGCAAACACTCTAACTACTAAGCATGTCTTAAAACAGAATAATTTTAAAGTCAACCTCATAGTAAGCATCCACAAAATACTACTATGCTGCCAAGTGCCACCTTGATAGTACTGCACTGCAATTTGAATATTGATACATTTCTAGATCTGAATGTGAATACATTATTTGGCTGTTTTTACCTTTAAAAAGACCAACTTCTTGTTTTTGTTTGAATAAAAAGCAGAATCAACATTGGCAGGGATGTTGCTCAGGCGTCTGGGGAAGCCATGGTCAATTTTGAAACCAGAGTATCTCCAGATCTTGTCTCCTGTGAGTGCACATAGAGTTACATGTTAAAAGAGGCCATGTCCTTTTATAGACAGATATAGATGCACAAGAGAACTTAAAATGACATGATAAAACTCTCTTTCCACATTAGTAAGAAATGTGAAATTAACAAATATAAACCTTTGATGAAGTAGGTCTTGTCGCTGCGCGGGGAGTACACAGCAGCATTGAGATCCCCAGGCAGCCCTCTCCACAGAGCAGAGACCAGGACCGGAGCGGAACCAGACCTGGTCCACACAAACTGACCACTGAAGTGGTACGTCTGCTCCTTTGGACCTGGGAATTTACAGAAAACAGCATTTAGCTTTAAATTTCAAAAAAGTTACATTACTTATTTTTTAAATGTGTAATAAATTAGAAAGCTTGGACTGCACCCATAGACTGTATATTTACTGCACCTAACATGACAGCATCCAGTTTGACTTTGCAGAGGTCAGGAGCACTTCCTCCTGGAGGAGCAACAGGGTTTGAAGACTGAGGCTTTCCTAAAAACATCGGATATGATGTATTTAGTTCAGTGAAGTACAAACAGAGTTGTGCAGAGTTAGTTTTATCAAGAGAGCTTGTAATAGAGCCAGTGCTCTATTACATGTGGATCACCAGATCATCACCAGATCATCAAGTAAGATCTGTAAAACTCTCTAGAGGGTATGAATCATAACAATAACAGAGCAATACAGTCAGAGGAGAGAAAGGTCTCCACTGCCTCTGTGACCCGGCTTTAGATAAGTAGAAGTGCGTGAGTTTAGCCTAAATCCACAAAAACATATTTATACCATATAAAGCTTGAATTCCCTGGATATCGTCTGGATGGAGCTTAAAGTTGGACCGGTAGCCGCTGTACACTGGCCCCATGAGGGCGCTATAGTACTGTGAGTGTCCCAGGCCAAGGGCATGGCCTATCTCATGCGCAGCTACAATCCTCAGGTTTGACCCTGAGCTCCGTCCCTCTGTCCACAGCTCGTCTGCATCAAAGTGAATGAGACCAGACTCAGGGGCGTCAGCGTGGGCTAAAACATGACCTAGAGAGGAGAGATATTTAATCATAGGCAAGAGAACTGTATGCAATTAAAGCACAGAAATGCCAAATGTCTACCAAGCTCAAAACGCTCTGTTCCACCTTGTGACATCATCAGGTGGTAATTCAAGATGTATTCTATGCACCTTCTCCAGAATCACTGACCTTTTCCACATTCACACAACCTATACTAAGACTTGACTGACTTTTGAAGCTTGAAGCTACTGCTTTTAGCCTTATTTGAACTGTTTCACTCTTTTATATCACAGATGAGGTTTGAGGAGAGTTTAGTTTTCCATACATATGCTATATATTTTCTGTTAAGATTGTCTTAGTAAATGTAAATTGTGACAAATCAAAGCAAAGATATGCAAAGCCATTTAAGAAGCCTGATCAATACATAATACATGACCTTTAACCATTTCCTTCTACTGTATTCTATCAATGATTTTCTTGAGGTAAATTAAAATAAACCATCCCCAGGAAATGTCTCACCTCTGCCATCAAAGGGGACCGGGCAGGATTTCTCTTTCCTGTGAAAAGAGATTTTGATGTCTGCTTTTCCTGAGTACAGCTCTCTGAACCTTAAAGGGGACACTTCGCTCCAGTATCTGAAGGCGGCTTGGATGGCCGAGCGTGTCTTCCCCTGGCCCAGGTCTGAGGCGAAGTTATAGATGCGATATGTCAGAAACTTCTTCTTCCATTGACCTGTAAGTTGTAAAAGTTAAAATTATTATAATATTCTGTAATTAACTGTATGTTGAATGTTTATAACTTATCGTACAGTGTGAACACAAATACTTAAGAGTCCTATTACTTTAATGCAATGTACTACTAGATATGTATCGAAAAAGGATATGTTCAAAAGTACTAGGCAAAAGAACCAGTAATAATGAATTACAAACGTAATCAGAGAAAACAATAAAAAATTGTATTAATAGTATCTTTGAAATGTTCTCATTTGTCAAAATACAGCTTTCATCAGTAATAAACTCGTGTGCATTAACACTTGCAGAGTAAGCATACCACATACACGTACCACAATTGGGACTAAAAATAGACTGATCCTAGAACTAAAAATGGACTAGACCAACTTAAAAGTTGTAGTAGAAATAGTTTTATTAGGCAGCCTTGAGTGTCCAGAAAGGTGTCTAATAAATAAAATGTATTATTATTTAAAGTCACCACTTTTAAAATAGAGTTTTGCCTAAAACCAACTCAATTAAATGTGACTATGAGACTATGTGACTTATTTAGCAGAATCTGAACAGATGCAGTGGACTCATATCTTAACTCACCCATGACACGATATCTGAGCGTCTCGTCACTGCCAGAGTCCTCCAAACCACAGCGAGGCTTGTCCATCATTCTCAAAGTGGCTACGTCAAAAATACCTGAGACTGAGAGGTTTGTGGTCTTCTGAAATGTCCTAAAACATTTGCCAGTGTAAATTAAAAGGATCAAATTACTATAAAACAAAAGCAATGATATTTTATGCTCACCTTAGTGCGTTTGATAACTCCTCAGGTCTGTAGTTAAGAGGTTTAGCACTCAATGGGATATGCAGATAGCCATACTTTTGCAAGTATGCCTGATTTAATGACATATTTTCAGAAAGTTTGACAATTGAACACAGATTGACATAGCTAGCAAGCATAGTTTCTTTAATGTTATTTGTGTAACATTCAAGAAACTATGCATAGGTTATATTATTAATTTAAAAGCTTACAATTGCTTCTTCTCTTCTCAAGGCAAATGATAACACCAGATGTAATAAAATGACGAGTCCCAGTAGCTCCAGCCTTGTGTATCCCATATTCAGTCCACAAATATACAAAATTAAAAACTTCAAATAATATTGTTTTAAATCCACATAAGTTTTTGATTCAAGATCTTAACATAATTTAAATCGTAAAAGATATTGCATACTTGTTGGCTACACATTGCCTGCATTAGCTTAGTCTTGTCACACATGTAGTTCAGTGAAGGGAGTTTTTATACTGATGGAGCCAGACACAAAACCGCGGAAGCCTTAAAAGGAATGCTAAGTGTTGTCTGAAACAAACCAAGTCATAATTCATTTACTTACAACACAAACAAACTCAACACAAACTTACACTCAAACAAATGTCCAAGAATAGACAACATAGGAAGTAATATATCATTCTATAGAGGCAAAAATAGTTGATTTTAAAACAAACTGAAGTCTATAATGTTTTTCTCCTGTTTTTAAGTGTGCACTATGTAACTTTTCTGGCAGAGGGTCATTTTGAAGCATATGTATTGCTACAGAGACATACTGCGATAAACGATCATATTGAAACTACTTTATCCAACTGACTCAATAACAATAATGCAAGATAATCTCACTAAACCATTTTTAAATAGACAGTATCATTAAAAGACATGAGCTGCAACAAATAAATAGCAGAATGGACCAGTAATTACCCATAGAAGTCACTGATCCAACCTGCTACAGCTCAAATCTTAACATATTACAAGAAAAATCTCCAAAATCTCCAAATTTTTATGAAGAAATTGTATATTGTTCCAGCTTTCATGTACTGAACACTAAGTCGATACAGTGATTATCGTGACAGGGCTAATGGAGAAGTTATTGCTTTAGTTGGAATGGTCCTCAATATGGCATTAAACTCACTTACCTCCATGGAGACAAGCAGGTAATGCCACCAAGCCAACCAACAGATTAGATCTGCAGAAAGGCGAGCCCACTCACAGTAAGAATGCATGCTTATATATTTATTTATTTTTCTTTTGGGTGATAAAAAGCCCTGTAATTTATTAAGAAATGCAAAATATATTTAAAACTGTAGTCCTCATTTGGGTGTAATCCCGGTTAAGTCCTGATTTAGGCCCATTTTACTTTAGTTTTAGTTTGGGTTTAGATTTAAATATGAGGCTTATAGATTAATTATATTTTACACACCTAAAGTTTGAAGTCATTGCAATCAATTCATAAATACCTAATTTAATACTTATGTGACATCAAGAGAGGAGTGGCTTTTGAATATGTACAATAACATACTTCTTACTTACTGTTAACAGCTGTACGAACAAAACAACTAACCACATGCATTCCCACAGTCAGACAAAAGCTGTTAATTATAATGTGCTTGTGTCCAGGACAACCCACTGATTCAAAACAACGCTATTTATAAAACTACTGCGCAGGAACCGTATTAAAATCTTATGATATAGGCACATTATTTTAACATCATTGTACTGGATTTATTGCTGTATTTTGAGAAGGTTTGATAGATTTATTTTAGTTTAGTAGTCAGTTTTGTTCCTAAGTATGAATTACAGCACCTTTATTTTCCTAAAAAATGTGTTCCCTGTGCATAAATTCTCTGCATTTTGAATTACATTTTGCTCATGACATAGAGGATTTCTTAGAACACACCACTGATTCTTGTTATTTTCAACTATTTTGCCACCTTTTCTTTGTAAACTGCTACTATACTAATAATAATTTACCACATGTACTTTCCCAACAAATTCATAATAAGAAAAACATGAAAACCTGTCATATCAACTTTTAAAATTTTTGAGAGGAATTAATATTTCAGATGTAGCTTTTGTCCTTATATTATGATTTGAAATAAAATCTCTTAGGCCTGTATCTCCATATACAGTATTTCACGCCATTGATGTAAGTTATGTTTATGTGACAAACTGCTTATGTGACGAGCTGGTTCATACATCCTTTTCAGTTGTCTAACATTTAGTAACACTGCTGGACAACAGGAAATCATGATCAGAGTTTATAAAATAAAACAATGAAACAACTAAGACGATATTTTGCTACGGTATTAGTGGTGAGTGATTTAATAGAATGTTCATGATGTAAAAAAACAAACAAACGACAATCTTTTTAAAATACATGTCTAAAGTTGTCCATAGAAAAGTGTGCTGCCCACGCTGTAGATGTCCTCCTTTTATAAGTTCTTAAAAAGTCTCATCTCTCATATTTTTATTTGACCAGTTTTTATACACGTTGACACCTTAACATTGGTATCATTAAATGTTTAATACTTGCTTTGCCATTTGTCGCCCTCTACTGGCCACAGTGGGTAGATAGAGAGGCATGTTGAAATGGCTTACTAGCAGCATAGCTATTAAAAATGACAGTAGATGCTTTACAGACAATTTAAGTGCTGCTGAAATGAGTAGAAGCAATCTCTTCTTTTTCAGTTTTTCAATGTGTATGAAACAAAAAAGCTGAAACGTTTGTAGTGGTAAAAACAACAACTTTTCAGCATAATTTGGGAGGTTTGGGGGTAACACACAGGTTGGTAGAATGTATGGCAACAAATAATGTACTGCTAAGGTACAAGGAGCTGGAGTGCAGTTTCTCCCTGTTGGCCGCTGACTTGGACAGTGTCCCATTTCTCATCACTTGCCTGTTTCAGTCCTTAATCCCTTGAGTCCAGAGTTGTCGATTGTGCTTACTGATAAATGAGAGTCAATTGATAAAAACCTCCATGTTCCCATCTCCATAATAAGTGAGTGCTTCATTAATTTGCCCTTCACAAATATTTATGACATCACACTGTATAGTCAAGCTGAATGCCTTATCTTCTGACTATGTCCTTTTCTATCAATATGATGCAGAATACTTATCCCTTTCAATGTGGAATAGGGCTGTCAAAGGGTGATACACATTAACTGGAACTAAATCTGGTATCAAAACTAGATAGTGATTTGAGGATGTATTGATACTGACAAAATGAGATTATTATTATTAGAGCAAAGTTGGCATTTCCTTTTTTTTTTTTTTTTTTTAAGGATGGTCTTAATCTAAACCAGCTATTTTTATAGAAACTATTATACAATACTGTTATTTTTAGTCAATAAATCAAAATTATTCTGATTAATTGTTGCAGCCCTACTTCACAATAGAACTACTTGAATTATTTCTACAAGGACTCAAGGAGGCAAGTTACCAGAAATTTGACACTGTCTTAGTGCTTTATAAATCCTTCTCTAACTGCTCTATTTCCTCTCTCAAAGCCTGTGCCCGGGCTAGCTTATCCAGTTGTTCTTTTGAGGGCTGTTTGATTTCACCAGAGTCCACTTTGAGCTGCAGATCCTCAACTTGTCGCAATTTCTTTTTCAGATTTTTTATTTTTTTGGCCTTTTCCGAAGTGGCCGAAGAATCGTCAGGAATAGCGACTGCTTTTTCATTGAGATTCACGTTGTCCATGGCGTGACTAACCAAATCCACCTCCTCCTCCTCGGCTCCTGTCTGCTGCTGCTGCTTCCTTTTCTCTTTGCGTTTCATGTTTCGTTTTGCAGATTTGGAAAGGCCGGATGCATCGCTCTCAGATTTTTGTTGTTGAGTTTTCGGCTGAGCAACGTCATCTGGGTTTAAACCAGGAGGCAGGTCTGGTTTTCCCTTGAAGAACTTCACATATTTATTTTCGTATCTAAAAGACAAAATATGGTAGTATTTTTGTTATTACGCATAGTACACTGCAATGAAAAGCAGGAGTATAGATGTATAGTACAGTAATTATAGAGGTCACAATCAGAAACACATTTTGGAAGAAACTAAATTGGATTGACATGTAATAAAAAATAACCAACACCACAACATAAAACCAAAAATAGATTAAAATTACAATAAATTTTGAAATCATACAGCAAAGGACATGTATTATTGAATTGATTGATTTAGAGCTGGGGTATACAATTGTATTCAAGTTTACATGCATTTACAAGCATCATGCATTTAATAAGTATTATAACTATTGCAAACTCAAAGTTTTACGATTCACGGCATTTCACTTCATTGCACTGAAGGAAAAAATAAAAATAAAACGTGCCCCGCAATCCATGCATGTATTTTATAACAAAAAGCTAAAAAAAATTTAGGTTTAGATTGGGGAAATAGTTAAGTTTTAAATACACACTTCCTCCCTTTGCAGTTTGAAAATCAGTCAATGTAATTTTAATAAACCTTATCACAGATGACAGATACAGTAGTCTATTAAAAATGTCAAGCGCCACTGGACTGGAAATCACAGGATTTAAAGACAGAGCATTATCATCCCTTTACTGTTATAAACAGAAAACATACTTACACTGGGACTTCTTCCTGAGGGACGTATCCATCCTTCACCCGCCTTGGCTTCCTCCAGCTCCCATCAGGACGCTGAGTGGCAGCAATGTATTTGCCTGAGGTACAGAAAATACAATAATATACTTTATTTCTCATGATTGTTATGTATTAATGTTATGTAGAATGCTACAGATTTTAAGGTGCACTTTCTATTAACCTCTAGGCTTCCCTTTAAAAAAGTCACTTAGGAACTTACAAAACCAGCTGTAAAATCATCATAGACTCATATTTCCAAAATCCAAAGAGCTATACCTACTCTAAACAAAAATATCAAATTGATAAAAAATCATCAGGATTTTAACCCCTTAATTGTCAGTTTGCAAACTTGAATTTCACATGTAGTGTAAAAATGTCTTCTAAAATTGAGATATCTTCTAGAAAACAGAAGCTCTGGTATAATGGGGTACATTTTTATATGTGTCCTAGGAAGTTTCACCTTTGTCAAAAATTTTAAGTTTGTGGCATCAGTTTAAATTCAGTTCTACAGAGCCCTTCCTATTGATTATAATAGGGCCTTCTGGAAAGGAGCTTTATTCCCGAATCTTTTAATAACAATGAAAAAAATAAACACATTTCCATTTATGTTTGGTTTCTTTTTTAGAGAAAACAAGTGAAATGTATAAGTTTTACAGTTCAGGATTAAAATCTGCCTTTTACCCATTCCTGGGATATTTTTTGAAATTGTGGCTATTTTCTCATTGGTTATAATCAATATAGATATAATGTTGCATGCAACAAAAACATTTTGTGCACTTTAACTTACAAATATCTTTCAAATGAGCCCTGGCTTGATTGGCTTCTCCATCCAGAGCCTTTGTAACAGACGGAGAAAATCAGGAAAGGAAAATTATTACTCTGGAAATGTCTTTATTTTTATGTCTTTGCAAACAAACAAACATTTTTTTTATTGATAGTTGTTTTTATATTTCAGATGACACGTTAAGTTTGTAACTTTTACCATTTTTGGCAGTTTCAGCTTTTTTATTCTTGCATGTACATTGTATACATGAAATGACATGTTTTCTCCCATTATACATATGAGAAGAGAAAATGTTGAATTCAGTGAAAAATCTATTTCACTAGCTTTCTGAAAAATAAAACCAAACCTACCTGAACATTTGATTATATTTGCATTGTTACAGAAAGATTAAGAGTTTGCAGAGTTATCTCAAGGGCCCTATAAACAATAGCAAGAACGCCTCAGAACTGATTTTAAACTGATGCTACACAAAAACTAAAAATGTCACAAACCTCAAATTTTGGACAAAGGCGAAACTTCCTACAACACATACCTAGGAAGATTTTTTTTTTTAAAAGGCAAAGTGGACAAAAGAGTCCACAGGCTGAAGGTTAGTAGTCCACAATATTCCTCTATTGTATACAATTAGAACCAGTTTAATTAACAGTCAAGTATTAAGTCCTTGCTGAGTCAAAATATAAGAAATGAACAAAAACACTTCTAGTGCTTACTGTGTAATAAATACGTGCCTGACATTTGACAGCTCAGGAGTGTGGAAACAGCAATTTAAGTAGCTTTGAGAAGAATTGTTTTTATAAATGATATGGAAATTTAAATAAACAAATCATGAAAGTAATATTTGCACTTGAGACTAGCAACATCACTAATCTGTTTAGCTAGCTAGCCAGTAGCTAACACAAAAAATCCAAGTTAACCACATAGATCAGCCTTTAAGTAGGATATGTGTAAGCTTCAGAGAGAATAATTCTTTATCCTTTTTATATATTTTTTTAAAAATTATATCGACTGAAGCTGCAGTTTGGACGGACAAAGGGTGCCACATGCAGAGCCATACCCGATTCATCCGTCACATAGGGGGTTGCCATTTTGGAGTTACCCCGCTCTTCTCTTCTCCCTGGTCAAAACGTTCTAAAATCCGGCTGTGCACAAGACACGGGCCGAGATATGCTAAACTATTTTAGCCCCGAAAAGCAAAAGAGGACATGGTTCACTCTTTAGGCCGCCACTTTGACTCAAAACACACGTAATGTGTCCGCAAACTGGTGCACTTTCACTCAAAACCGGAGCGAAGAGGAGCGCAAAGCGAACCAACCCCGACTTCGGAAATGACGACGTGGACTTTGGGTTGCCATCTCCTGTAATATTTACGTAACGATGCTTGTTGAACTGGTTTTCTTCAACGAACTAAAGTATACGCGTTCAAAGAAGCAAATACTGGTTATTTAAAATGTTTTTCAGGATAAATACCAGGTAAAAAGTTTAAATGCAACGTAACGGCAATGCAAACAACAGCATCACCTTGCTTGACGTGAGTCTTTATGCGTCATATTGTGGGATTGATACTTCCAATCTGGCAACAGATCTGAAGTCGCTGAAGGAAAATATTGGCCACAGCAGATACTTGGCATTACAGGCGCTACTGGAGCTGCGAGATCCTACTCACAATCTACTCCTCTGTACTCTTTCCAACGCAAAGTACGTATCTGATACATTTTAGAGACATATACAGCGCGACTACAAGGCTTAAAATTTCATTTCTCCAACAGAAAGATGTTTGTTCAGCGTCAAACTTAGCAGCTCACAAATGGCTAGCTTTTCAACAAGGCATTCATAGTAAAAGGCAGCAGCCGCCTAGCTCTGCGCTAGCTCAGGCTGCATTTCGGGTACCATGATTTGGGATGGCGTTGGTAGTTTGTAAAATCCGTTTATGTTTGCGCATCTTATCGGGGTTATTACATCGTGTGCATTTTACCGGGAGTGACGCAGAGTGTGTAGGGCTAGTGCTAATCATTTGTAACGACAGCAGCGAGCCTGGGCGCCGCAGCCTCCGCTTTGGCCAAAGGAGAACCACAGCAGTGATATAACGGTGACCAGCGTTAAATAACAGCACAAATACGACTGTGCTAAGCCTCAAATGTATTTATTCTTCTACACTGAAAATATTACACAATGCATTGCCATAATGAAAAGGTGCTTTGATTGCAATAATGAAAAGGTGCTTTGATATTTTTTTTGATGTGATAAGGCTGATTTTATTCGGTAAAAACGACTTAAAACGACGTTTATTTATTATGAATTTCATAATTGTAATGCCGTGTTTTGACTTCCTGGGCCTGCTGCATTTCTGCTGAAGTGTGCCAGGTCAGCTGCTGAAATGTATCTTGGATGCACTGTTATTTGATCTGTCATAACTGAAGTTATTTCGTTTAAATTTCATCAAGTAACAGAAGAGGTTAAGTTATTAAAGGCGCACTATGTAACTTTTCTGGTGTGAGTTCTAGTAGCTGCTATTCTATTGCTTTGCTGACATATTTCTAGAGAATGGCATTAAACTTATCTATCTTCCATTTACAGGAGTGTTTTTGTTAATTTAAAACATCTTTCAAGGGTCACTTCTCCTCAGATCTGACTTGCCTATTAGTTTCACCTGCTTGTGTCCATGTACAGAAGAGAGAAGTTTAATGACATACTGTGTAACATTTCAGGCCAAGCAAGTGGCAAGCCCTTCAGCAGAAAGGTTATAATGCCCCTTTAAAGGTACAGTTTGTAATTTTCTGGAGGTGACGAGTCACCTGCATGATTCCATGGAAGTAGAAAGCAAAAGTTATACTTTAGAACATTATTCATGGAGGTGGATTAGCTGTGGAATATTATAGCCAAAGGAACATTTTCAAGGAAACAAGTAGGTGGAGGTCAAATAAGTCAGGTTTGAGGAGATGCAAGCCCACATACGATAAGCATGCATGTTTTTAATGCAATAAACACAACCTAAATGAAAAACATGTTTTCATTTTAGTCTATATTTTGGCTAAAAAAGTTACACACTGTGGCTGTAATAATTTAAATGTGACCCACTGAGTTTCTGACAGGCCTAAGCTGTCTGATTTTCAAGGTTTTGTGTTTTCAAAGATCAAGTTTCTCTCAATATCGGCTTTATCTTACTTATTATCAAGTCTGAGCTGCTTGTGTCAACCACTCTGGACGTCATCAGATAAACTGCTGATGTAGCACTTCTCCACTCTACACACCTCTCAGAGCTCTCAGCCTGGAGCACCAACCCTCTTAATAAACAGAATGCATCCTAGTTTTGGATGAATGAACACGGCAGAGGCACTTGTTGATTGTACACAGAGCTGTGACGTGGAAGGTGTGGTGGAACCAGGCCTATGACATGCCAAGGTCTAATAAACAGGGCGTGCATTTCTTCAGTCTCGGTTTCTCTTTTCACCAAACACTGCCACTAAGAGAAACCATAAAACAGACATCTGGACAATTTAAATCAGTCTAGTGGAACATGGAACATTTTCAAGATTTTGGTACATAAATTAAATCTGTAATTCTGCAAACACTTGGATAGAATGAGCTTCTCCTTAACCTAAGGCTGCCCAAAGTGGGCGAGGAAGCTCTGAGATTTTAAGAAGAATGTATTTTAATTAAATTTTGTATAGTAAATATTATTCGGAGATGTGAAAGAGGCCAATCCCCTCTATTGCGTAATATTTAAAGTCAATTCAATCATACATTTCTTTGCAGAAGACATTTTTTATGTGCAAACTTTGCATTAATCTTGGCCCGCTGAAGAAAAAATATTTCACGCCTCTACCTTAACCATTAAACCTGGGGATGCACAATTTGAGAAAAATACCTAAAACAGTTTTTTTCAAATACTGCGATTGCGATTAGATGTTTTAATATTTTGTTCAAAGTTCATATTTAAAATGTGTTCAGAAGAAGTGACAAAAAGGCTGGCATAACTGACAAACTAATTCAAGAATCACATTTCAGAATATTTTAAATGCACCCGGAAGAATGACAAAAAGACTATAATATAAACTGTTAAACTAATACAAGAATTACATTTTAGAACATGTTGGTACAGATCTAAACAACAGGATTAGCAGTTTTTATGCATAATATAACATTTAGTTATAGTTTAGTTAAGAAATTTTGTTGTTTGTGGAGGAAATTGTGGTCCTTCAAAAATTGCAGCCTTTGCAATTTGCTAATTGTTTCCATTCAAATTGCGATATTGATTATATTAATCTTGCAACCCTAATTAAATAGACACTTGGACAGTTTAAATTAGTCTGGTGGAACATGGAACATTTTCAAGATTTCTGTTCATTAAATTAAATCTGTAATTCTGCAGACAGTTGGATAGAATGAGCTTTCCATTGATTGTGCAGCCAACTCACCAGATTCAAAACTACTTGCAATATCTAAATGTCATACTTCTCTCCTTTTTCAAATATTTTTTATTAAGGCTGCAAGATTAAGTGCAGTCAAATCAAAGTCACAGTTTTAATGGAAGAAATTGTCAAATTACAAAGGCTACATTCTCTTTAATTACCATAATTTCCTCCACAAATGACAGTGTTCTCTTTTCTGCTTAAAAACAGCTGACCTTGCCTTTTAGATCTGTACAAACATATTCTAAAATGTAATTCTTGTATTAGTTTATCAGTTCATATTCAGTCTTCTTGCTAAACAAAACTCCCTGCAGATATTTTGCTCAGGAAAATGCGACCTTTAAACAGAATGCAACTATTAAATCAAATCTCTTCACAACTGCAATTCGTATCAGAAAACATCACTCAATTAGATTTTTTTTTTCCCCAAATCATTCATGGTTTGTCATTTATATTGACACCAACACCTTGCAATGGTTTCATTTGTAAATGTAGAATTATGCCACCCAACACTCCCCTTGAAAACTGAGGAAAAAAATAGGAAATCCAAACTTAAAAAAAATAATTAAACTGAAAGTGCTCACTGACATTTTCCCAAAATAAATGTGGTATTTGTACCAAAATGTACTGCAGATTCCCCCGAGATGCACTGTGGGAGAACAGGGCTGGTTTTCATTCATTAATTCGGTCAAAGGAAATGGTTTTAATTTTGTTGGGAGAAATCAAACACAAATGCAGCACCGATCAGGTTAAACAGTTTAGTTTTGGATGTTCATTAAAATCTTAAAAGGAATTAAGGCTGTTATGATACAAAAATTTCAAACTTTATTTCGATACAAAGGAATAGACTCGATTTTCATGCATAACATAAGTAACACACAATACACAATAGACAGAATACAAAACCTACAAAGTTTACATCACAGAACAGACAGACAAACTTGCTCCCTCATGCCCCCCTCCCAACTCCTGCTGTAGGACATGATTTATAAAATAAACTATACATTATACAGTAATGGGATGTACAAACTTAAAATAAAGTCATCAGAGAGTTAAACAGTGGTCTGCGATAAGAATCATTTGCATTTTGATTTTGAGTCAGTGATGGGTAAAACTGAGTTCTTGACTTCTTGAGTGAAACGGTTAGCTGACCGATAAAGGGGACTTAATGTAGCATATGTTCTTCCTGCTATTCAGAAAGTTTAATTTCTGTCCTGTGAATGAGACTTTTTGTATTGATACTTGCGCAAATGAATATCTAGTTTTGATACTAGTTTTTGTATGGAAAAATATTTGATTTTTGATACATTTGACAACACTACCAGCATTACTTGTTTTTTCCAGAGCTAAGAATGTGCTCATTGAACAGCTTTTGATCCTTTTTATTCTTTTGCAGATTTGGAAAAAGTCAAAGGGAAAAGGAAATCTTTGCCTAAAACGCTGCAAGCCTCATCTGACCTTCCTCTTGCCAATCATTCCATCGGTCGTCTCTTTGGCATCTCCTCCTCAAAAGTACTTAAAAAGGCTTTCTTACCACTCAACTACTTGAAAGTGCGCACGTTTCACTCTAAAAACTGTGAACTGGAGGATTATGGCAAAGAAGAACAGCCACAAAGGTAAAATCTTGATTTGAGTTCACTTTTTTACATGGTTCAGTTTAGGTTTAAGATTTGTGTTGACTATGTTTGCTCTGCCTTGCTTTGGCTTGAATTTCCACCCTGGCTGTAAACTATCATGCATTTATTTAATAACAGGCATTTCAGTTGCCAGAAACAAACATTTAAAAACATGCAGAGGTGGCCCCTCCACAGCTGTAAATTCCTACCTGCTTCTCCATGGAGATGGGACATGTTTTAATGTCATAATATAGAACATTCTAGGAAAATTACCCAGCCATTCTGCATGAATTACATCTCTATGGAGACATGCGGAGATGACCTCTACCAGAAATGGTGCATCTTTTGAAATTTTCAAGTTGATTAACTTTGTGTCGAGATTTACATCATCATGATTTTGGATGCTACAGAAAGATAACCAAGAATATTAGCAGCGAAAATACCAGATTTAAATGTAATCTACCACACTTCACAAATAACATAACTAACAGTTAATGCCCTTCTACGTCACAATGTAAATTATACACCTATGTTTTATATTTTACATTGTGTGATTAAAGTTGAATCGCAGGTATTGTCAGTAACCGTGATGAATGATACAGTTGCAGTTCTTCTCACAATTTTTTTTTTCATTTAGGGCAAACTTATCTTAAAGAAATTGTACAATCTATTACAAATCCTTACAGTAAACAATATTATGGAAAAGCAGTCTATTCCATTTTTGCAATATGGGATTTAGAACATGTTGTAGGCTGTGGCTGAGTTAGGCTGGTCCTGGGAGAGTCTCAGTGACTTTAACCCACTTTCGTTTATGAGGAAACGTCTTTACGAGAGTCCAGGTTTTTTCTGCTCTGGACTTTACTCTGCAGCTGTTTGTGTTTTGTGCTACAGTCTGTCCTCAAACCCAGTTAGCTTCAGTTTCCTTTGAGAGAAAACTGGAATATGAAACTAAAACAAGAATCCCATGATGTTTGTAAGGGTGTAACCTCCAGGGACAGATAGTTCTTCAAAAGATCTGAGACCACAGGTTTTTCTGGTATTGGAACCAAACCAATTCATTATGCTTTATTTTTCTGAACCACGTAGAGTGATTTAAGAACTGACTGTGGGGCTGTCTGCTGACACTGAAAATAAATATTAACAAAATATTTACTACCGCTGATGCCTTCATTTACAGCTTTCAGGTGGAAGGGAAAAAAAAGTACAATAGGGCCTCCTTTGGGGACACTTAAACTTACATACTAACCCACAGGTGAGCCTGTTGTCCTTCACTCCAGTCACCTCTGGTCTCACACACTGTGAGCTGTGAGGAGAGTCCTGGGGCTTGGACTGCACTCAAAATGAAATTCCAAATCTCATTGGGACTGTCCTCCCTACAAAGATAAAATTAAAATACAGCATCATAATAACCGTAATACTAATGATGTACCGATATCAAACTAGTCTGAAGTTGAAGCTACCCTGAAGCCAACTAGCTGCATTGAATCAGATTGAACATAAAGCTATCAAATCAACCCTAACTGTGATTCATCTTTCAGCCCCGATTCAAACAGTGATTCTGATTTGATTAACTTAACTCTTGTGCAGTGTGCTCAGGTCATGGTGATTTTCTTCTTTATTTTTACCACTATCTATGAATTATCAGTTTTTAAATACCAAATCATAATTTATTTAATAATCTACTTCACTGTTCTCATATTTTTGTCGATGCCACCAGCCTTCTCAAATGGATTAAACTCACTCTGATTTGTCGTCTGGTTTCTCAATCATTTCTGTGGCCAAGGTTCCAGTACACAGCTCAGGGCTCTCCAAGAAATCCTGAGAAAATATCTGCAGGGAGTTTTGTTTAGCAAATTAGGCTTTTCAGTGGTTTGCAAATAAAATTCCTCACACAAAGTGAATGGTGGATAATGTGGTTTGTTTTTGTCACAGATACCTCGGGGGTTGTGTTCGATACTCGCTCCAAGATGGTCATGTCCCAGGGAGGAACAGCAGAGAGGATGAAGGAGAAGGTGAGATGGATACTGTATTCATGGTATTCAGATTACTGTTTATAGACGCCATTTTGAGGACTTTTTATGAGCCTGTAAATGGGTATTGCACATAATGTGATTAGACCATAAAATTAACCTCAAAAGTGCAGAAATATCAATTTACACAATTGTTTGAAAGATTACACGAGACATTTCTGTTAAATTTTATTTTTAATCAGCTCTTTTGAATGTCATTGTTGACTATAGGTGCCATATTAGCGTATCCAGTATTGGGGCTTTTAACAGTTTGGGAAAAATATTTCAGAGATTTTTCAGACAAGCATTGCGATTGGGATTAGATTTTTTTTAAAATAATAGGATTCTGTTCAAAGTTTGCATTTGCAAACAGAATGGGTTTGTTAAAGGATTAGCAGTTTTTATTCAGTATAACACAGGATATTTTATTGTTTCTGGAGGAAATTATTGTATTTTAAAAATTGTAGCCTTTGTGATTTGTAAGCTGCCTCTATTCAAATTTTGATTTGAATTGGCATTAATCTTGCAGCCCTATCCAGTACATCTCCAGAACAACTGCAATATCTCCCACCTCTACGTATTGTACTAACACATTTTATGCTAAGTAGAGCTATGAGGCTTTGTCAAGGCCAATTCATTATTTTTGAGTTGTATTGCAGCAGGACAAACAAGCAGAAATGAAATTATTTTCTAAGAATTAATTTCTGAAACTTGATTCTTCTTAGTAAGGCTCAAGATTAATCAGAATTTGATTGGACACAATTGAAGTACCATAATTTCCTCCAGAAACAACAATATATCCTCATTCTGCGTAAAACCTGCTAACCCTGTAACTTAGATCTGTACGAACATGTTCTCAAATGAGATTCTTCTATTAGTTTGTTAGTTTATAGGTCACATACAGTTCCAATCTAATCACAATGCTTGCTAAAAAATGGCATTTAGACATGTTTCCCAAATCATCCAGGCCTACTTGTTACAGTAAAGATGTTATTTCAGGCGTGTTGTTTGTGAAGGTGTGAGACATTTAAACCTGTTCGTCTTTTGTCCCTGCAGATCAGCGCTGTCAGAGCCGTGGTTCCCAACAAAAGTAACAATGAGATAGTCCTTGTGCTGCAGCACTTTGAGAACTCGGTGGACAAAGCAGTGCAGGCGTTTTTAGAAGGTGAGACAAATGATACTGTGTAGTGTATATAGGAAAAATAATACAGCAAATTAATGGGACATAAAACACAGAGAAATTGATTGAATACATTAAATTACAGTTGAGGCTCACAAACTATGAAGAGTATTTGAACAAATTAAAGGAACTGTAAGTGTCCTGCACTCTTACAGTTTAAAAGGTTACTACAGTTTTTAACATTAACTGAAAAAAGGGCTAAGACTATTCAAAAATATTTTGGTCATAATTGAAATAGTTATTTGAAACAATGATGCTCTGGGAAAATACACTTATTGTAATTTGCTAAATATGTATTTCATGTTGTAATAGTGGCTGTTGTTTAGTGGCTTTGTTCCAGTTTTGTGGGACAATGCTAGCATTAATATCATTCAGAAGTACATTTAATAGATGGGTGTTTTTATTGCATACCGCAATGAAGATAAACAAGCTTTTTTTTTTTTTTTTTAAATAGAATGTAATTTTCATACACAAAATAATAACTTTCATTATGATGCCATGAGATCTTATTCTAGATCTGATGAATCTCAATATTACACTAAACCTGTTCAGGAAAGCTCCTATTTAATGTGATTTTTATTTTTTTGGCAGTATAGCTCAAATGAGTATCTACGTTTGATATTGGATTTAGTATGGATTAGTATCTGATGTTTGATACTTTTGTCAACCCTACAGACATGTGGCCCATATTAAAAAACAAACTATATTTAAAAAAAACAAAACAAAGTACAATAACTGTTTGTAACAGTAACTGAAATCCAATTAAAATATGATTAATTACACATTCCCACAGTTCTAGTAAGATAATGACATAGCTGGGACATGTTTTTACTGCTTGCTTCGCCCTCTATTACTCTAACCTTGGTACTGTCTTGCAGTGTGTCATAGTTTGCATTCAAAGTTCTTCACGTCACAGGAATGCCTTGAGTTTGAGGAGTTATTTTTAGAATCAATGGACGTCAGAGAGCTTCTAAAAACACCTCAGGCTTTTGTGATGGAGGCTGATTACTGCATGTTTGAATTGTGGGTTTGTTTGTGGTTTTACAGGAAGCGCAGCGGAGATCCTGAAAGAGTGGAATGTCACAGGCAAAAAGAAGGTAAGTGCCAATCGTTCAAAAAATAATATGCAGCTTATTAAAAGGCACTTTACCTGTTTTTTACTGTTAAAAATGACCTTACCTTATGCATTCTGAGCATCCTAATTATTCACCGCAATGAGTTTATAGGTGCTTTTGACACCTCTGAGACTGGTCCATTAATGAAATTCATTATATCTTCTTTTTAGAGCACACCAAGTTATGTCAGAGACCAGTGAGTGTGGAGTTTTGTGTCACAATAAACAAAACTGCACTTCCTGAT
Source organism: Periophthalmus magnuspinnatus (assembly GCF_009829125.3). Taxonomy (NCBI): domain Eukaryota; kingdom Metazoa; phylum Chordata; class Actinopteri; order Gobiiformes; family Gobiidae; genus Periophthalmus; species Periophthalmus magnuspinnatus. The sequence goes on from NC_047132.1 coordinate 7,211,406, forward strand.
TATTGGACAATAAAATGCTTTATAATTGGATGCAGACAGCACACAGTGGACATATTTTGATCTCAAGAGCTGCCTGTACAATATGTCTGTTGTGGGGCAAGACAGATTTTGCTCAAATATATTGGAGGGAAAATTGTGAACAAGGCAGCAATCTAATTATCACTTGGGTTGGTGGGATCGTACCTGTGGTAAAAATTTATCATAGTTTTACATCAGTCAAGTGGCAGTTTATGCAGATTTAGTTGGAAAGAAAAGCTAGGAAGTTGGAAGTAGTGCTGAGTTCTTAAAAGGAATCTAAGATTCACAAAAGGTTGTATTGCATTGTCAATCAACAAAATTTACAAACTAGGAATTTGCTTCAGTGTTATGGGGCAACATAAAACAACAAATAATAGTAAAATATAAACTATGATGAAATAAGGGCATGCATAAATAATGTGTTAATAAAAACAATTTTAACTGAATATAAATTCAAAATCTATGTCAACAATACACAAAATTCCATCCAAAACTCGTACATTCACGCATAAACATTAATTTAGCAAATAAAGGCACATTTACTCATCAAATAGTAACTATTGTGTAAATGATGTATGTTTGCAAGTAATAGTTATGAAAATACCTCTAAATCCAGCCAGGAAGTAAACTTATAAACTTTAAATATGGGAAAACTAGGTATGATTATTGTATGTTTGGCCATTTTGATAAATATATTGTTGCTAAATGTTTTATTGAAGTTGGTTGTGTAGCTTGTCATTTGCACTTGAATGTATTTCATACTATCATTCCTCAAAAGCAGCGGAGCATGTACAAGTTTATGTAATCCTATCCTCTTGTAAAAATGCCAAACTACAAAATGCTTGATGAGGGTGTTATTGTACTGAACTATGACAAGGGGGATTGACTGCTGCACTGAATGTCTCTACCCACTCTTCACCCTGTTCCACACTGCTTACTGTCTTGTTGATGAATGATGAAGCCTACCCAAAAACTCAAACATCTTGACATTTTTACCAACCCTGAAGTAATTATTTGGATTCATGTAGTGTTCAAGTATTCTTAGTTTAACTTGAGCTGGAGGACAGGTCAGGATTCTGTGGTAGAGTTTGCTGTTTAACTTTCTTGTTTTAGATTTGTTCACCTGGTTTATGGTTAATAACCTTCTCTGTAATTACTGGGCCTATCCACATGAAACAAAAAAAGGTTTAACATCTTCTTTGTCATTTATAAATAAACAAAAGTGGTGTCATTATTCAAGACCATAAGGTTCAACTTTTGTCAATCTCTATTTTGTATATTTCTTCCAAAAAACATAAATCTCCCATAGTTATATAGACCCTTGCCCGCCATCTGAGAATATGACATCAAACGTGAACACAACCTATTATGAATGGTGTTAATTGAAATGGGAAACTGCAAAGTCTATCTATGTCCCAATCAGCAGCAAGGGACAATACAATGAACAAACAGTGTGAACTTGATCTGTTTGTTGTACAGCAAGAAAAAGAAGCCCAAGCTGCAGAGGGTTTTGTCCAGGTCTAGGCTAATGAAGAGGTTTAAATGTTTGTGTAATTTGTTTTAATTTAATCTAAAAATTAGTCTTCCTGCACTGCCTTTAATAGTCTGGCTTTAGTCCAAGTTTAGATTAATTATGTAAATGATTTAAATTTTTTTGTTATCTTTATTCAGTGTTTCAAAGGAAGGCTATTTTAGCCCAGGTTTAGTCCACATTTAGAAGTGCACTCTCTTCTGTTACTGTTTTGACTGAAATGTTCCACAGTATGGTATTAATCTTATCTAACTTGCATCTTTTAGATTAGTTGTGTTTGTTGACCTGGAACTTGGTGAAGTCTACTGTTTATCTCTTTATAGAGATGGACAAGTTGATAATGCCATTCTGTGGAATATTCCAGGCAAACCAAAAAAAAAATCTCCAAGTACAAGACATTTTTCCAAAGCTCATTCAGGGCTTTTCTGGACCAGGTTCATCTTCTGTAGAAGGTCCCACAGTGACTAAACAAGATGAAACTCTTTAAAGGAACTGAAATTAAGTAAACCACTGACACCAAGCCAAACTCTACCAAACAACTTGGCTTATGGGGGTAGTAACTTTTCTGGAACTATTCTCAGGGTTGGGTCCAGGGTTGGGTCCAGGGTTGGGTCCAGGGTTGGGTCCAGGGTTGGGTCCAGGGTTGGGTCCAGGGTTGGGTCCAGGGTTGGGTCCAGGTTTGGGTCCAGGTTTGGGTCCAGGTTTGGGTCCAGGTTTGGGTCCAGGTTTGGGTCCAGGTTTGGGTCCAGGTTTGGGTCCAGGTTTGGGTCCAGGTTTGGGTCCAGGTTTAATCCATTTATAGGGTTCACATTAGTTTATTGTTTTAATTCAATAGTTTTATTTAATCTGTTTGTGTTCAGCCCAAGAAGAAAAAGAAGCCAAAGCCAGCGGAGCAGGCAGAGGCAGCAGAGGCATCGACAGCAGATGGCGCTGTGGAGCAAGGCGACGAGATAAACGGTTTCCACGGTAATGGGTCGGTTCTGGATGAATCCCTGGACTCTCTGAGTGAGCAGCTGGACTCCGCCTCTCTTGACGCGGCTGAACTCGACTCGGAGCCCGCCACCTCCGAAAACACAGGTGAAGGTTGTGTGCAAGAGTAGTTTGTTAGCTAGGGTTGCCACGCTAATTACTATATCGACTTTAGGGCTGCAACTAACAATTATTTTAATAGTAAACTAGTCAAACTATTATTTCTAAATTTAACCAATCAGTCATTCAACAGCTTTATTAATCCCAAAAGGACAATTCAGTCTGTAGATCTGTGGACAACAAACCATAACATGCACTTTCGTCCATGTAAATGTAATGAACAGCAATATGCTCATGTTATACCCAGTATCTGTTACTCAGTTTTCCAGTTATATGTAAGTACTTTAAGTTGAATAAGTTGAATTGAATCATATACATGCAGCATACCTTCAAACCTCTTAGTGCATCACAAGAGGACACAAGTTTTTCATTTTAGATTTTCAAAACACATTTTTAACCAATTAATCTAAGTTGAAATATTGTCACTGAAGACTTTTAAATACATTATTTACAAATAAAGTGTATTATTGATGACATGTTGATTTAAAATTCCACCGTCTTTGTAGTAAAAAGGCTTTGTGATTTAAAGTCTGTATAGCCCAGATAATGATTACAATATCAAAATACAATTATTTTTAGTCACGTTTAGTTGTTTAACCGTTGCACCACCAATCGACTTATCACTCACAAAATCATATTTTATATTTATATAATATATATCGTATTTTATTGATTTATTGATATTTCATAGTTTTGCATCAATATTGATATTGATATTTCATAGTTTTGCTTTTATTTTTGTTTTTATTTTATTTTTTTGTCATCACTTGCTCGATTGGCCGGCCAAGCTACAGAAATAAAGCAAATGACATAGTCTCTATGTTCCTTCTGCTTTTGCACCTAACAGGAGCTATACCATTCAATATAATAAAAAAAACAACTGATGATATTGTGACTCTTTTGACAAAGCATTATTGAAGTATTACCAGTTTTGTTACAACATACATACAACATCAAATGTCTAATTAATGTCATCACAATACTAATATTCCACACTCTATTTTGATACAAAGGAATAGGCTCGACACAGATTTTGATCTGTACAATGATATGTAAAAAAATGTCTTTTTTAATAATATAATAGACTGTCCTTTCCAATAAAAAATGTCTTTGTTAAAGACACAGTATGCAACTTGTTAGCCAAAAAGACTTATTGTGTTTAGACCACTGAAAAATGTGTGTCCCTACTTTGAGTGGGCTTGCATCTCCACAAACCTGGAGAAGAGCCTCCTTCTGCGTGTTTCCTTTGGTTATAATCTTCCACGTATCTTCTGTGCAGGTGACTTGCCACCTCCAGAAAATGACATACTGTGCCTTTTTAATGTGATTTTTATTTTTATTATTATTTTTTTTAACTTTCTCAAATCAAATGAGTAGTTTTGATACTAGTTTTAGCATAAATTACAATCAGAATTTCCATACTTTTGACACTTCTATGTCTGATACATTGTGTTTTTGTCACAGGGGCAGAAGCAGAGAGTCAGAGCAGCGCTCCGAGTCCCGCTTTGTGTGTTCAGGAGAGCAGAAATCACCAGGGTCTCCGTGGAAACAAGTCCAGACAGAGACCTCCTCCCTCCTCACACCCCCCGTCCTCCACCCCTATAGACGACTGTCAACAAGGAACCAAGAAAACAGGTTAGAACTCGACTTCAAATAACTATTAGTTTTTATGCACTTTTTGACTTTTGACTCATTGTGGACAAGGGATGTGATATTGTCACACTCATTACTGGATGGAGAGCGATTTATTAGTCTAATTATAAAATATATTTTTCTAACCATTGAAAAGACTATTGCAGAGGCTCTTTTTACTGATTAACATTAAAGCCTCACCGCATAACTTTTTACCCATAAAATATACAAAATTAAAAGCGGGCTTGCATCTCCAGAAACCTTTGCTGAAGAGGGCTTCTTCCTGCTTGCCTTCTTGAAAATGTTGTTCCTTTGGCTATAATATTCCACAGTATGAATCACATCTGTCTCCATGGAATCATAAAACTTGTGTGTCTTGCTTTAAGAAATGTTATTTTTGTTGTAAGCAAGGTCCAAACAGAAAAGGCCATATTAAATACATCTTAAAGTCCTTTCAATGTATTGAAATAGTTTGTTTTTGAATAATGCTGACTATTTTTGCTTAGAAAATGGTTTCTCCATTTGAGGCAATGTGAAGTGAAGTTCAGATCCAGTAATTAGACGTAATTCAGATAAAAGTGTTGACAATTGAAGACATATCAAAATTCTATAGTGCCTTGTAACTGTCCAATCTTTTCAGAATGTTTTGACACATGAACACATCTTTTATAACTGTGATTTATCATTATATTTTAAATACTACTTTAAATACTACGTTTGTCTCCACAGCTTCTACCATCGACCGCTCAGTGAAGGACTTGCAGCGGTGCACGGCGTCGCTCACTCGGTACAGGATGGTGGTGAAGGAGGAGATGGACTCTTCTATCAAGAGAATGAAGCAGACATTTGCAGAGCTCCAGAGCTGGTGAGTTTGTGCCTGATAAACTGTGGCATAAACCTGTTGTGACAATTACTATATCAGTTTATAGTTTAATCAATGCACGATGGAACAGTATTTTTGAGGTCAATATTTGTCATGGATATTTTTACTTTGTATGAGTGGACATCTTTTTTGCTATTTTCTGTGCTATGATAAGGTTTGAGCTGTAGAGCGCTGAATAAATAAATGTTGAGGTATTATGTAAAGTTGATTTTTGTTTTTTGGCTTTCTACCACGTTATAATGTTGTTCCCTCTTCAAAAAATGCCTGGGGTTTTCAGTGTCATCCATGCATGTTTCAGTAATTTAACGATCTGTCCCAGGCCCCATTCCAACCCTCTTTACCCTCCCACATGACAATTCTCCAAAAATATACAAAAGCATGATACAAAACTGTACACAACAACTAATAAAACACTAATACTGAAACAGCCCCAGTCATATGTCACCTTTCAAAATTTGTTATGGAGACCTGTGCACCATACTGTGGCAGTGCCCTAAAGTCAACATCATAAAAATAGTTTATCATTGTGCACAGTTTCACCTGTGTAACACGACTCTACAGCCCTCAGTAAAAACTATTTGTTTACGCTTGACTTTATTGTACTGAACTATAATAACGATGCATTAGACACTCAAAGTCTCTTTACATGTCATGCAATATTTTTCACTTAGTGTACTCTGTGGTAAGCCAATTCTGTAGCCACAACTGCCCTGGGGTGGACTGATGTGAGCCTGTCTGCAAATCGGCACTCTCTGATCGGCACCAGTCACTCGCTCACAAACCACATTAAAACATAGACAAGATGGATGGAGACAGGCAAGCGTCTTGTCCATGGACACAATGGGAGGATGCTGATCAAATTTTACTAGTCAAAACCACCAACGTTTTGGTTTGTGGGTGAATAAAATTGACCAGTAAGATGCTAATTTGGTTTTCTACATTTGTGGATTATTACAGCTTGTCTCCAGGGTGATGTTATTACAGAACAGAAATGTTTCACAGTATGAAATTTAACATGCTGATCTTGCATTTACCCAAATAACTTAAAAACATGCATTCTTATTGTGAATGGATTTACTTATTCATATCTGATCTGTAACTTTGCCTGAAGTGACACCAAAACAAAGCAATAATATCTCCATGGAGACAAGGAGGTGGCAGATGCTCCATCAGAATAATTTTACAGTTCAACTTCCCATGTACCTAAACAATAGACCAAAATAAAATTATGTTGGTTTTTTTTCCCATTGTGGTTGTTTTTATTGTACTAAAAAACATGCGTCCTTACTGTGAGCGGACTTGTATCTCCACTAGACTTACTCTATAATGGCTATAATATTCCACAGTATGGCATAAAACGCATTTAACCTTATGGACAATGTTCTGAAATATGTTTTTAACATTCTATTTCTTTGGACTCATGCAGGTGACGCGCCATCTGAAGTTACACACTTTACCTTTAAATTTTGTATTTTGCTGTGAGTCGATTCAACATCAGTGACCATTGTAACACCTTTCTCTTTTTTCACAGTTTAATGGACAGAGAAGTCACTCTTTTGGCAGAAATGGACAAAGTGAAAGCTGAGTCTAGTGAGTACTTTATACTTAAGGACTTGACCTGAGTTACTGTTTGCACACCACCCGCGGGCCATAACCTGAGCACCTGACAGCGCTGCAGAATCTGACCTAAATCACACTGAGGCACAGAGGCAGGCAGAGATTGTTGTGGAACAGCTAGTCCCAGTTTCCTTCCCAGCTGCGGCTGTGCCCCCGGGCTACTGCTGTGTACGGGATGGAAAAAATGACTTGGACATTTTTGTTTTGAGTTATTGTAATTGATTTACTTAAGGTATAAGTAATTTCAAATAAGGCTGTGAGATTTAATCCACCAAAGTGACATTTTAGTGGTCGTATTTATCAAGTGGTGAACACCACAATTGTTTAATATCTGCAAACAACAAAATATCCTGTTTTATTTTTGGATAGTTGTGTTGCTGTTGTATCAGATATACAGATATCCACAGTGATTAAATAATTGATGGCAAGGCTCAAAAATTTAGATTCATAAATGAACTTGGTTAAATATATTGAGAAAATGTAATGATTCAGATAGGCTTTTACTTCTTAATTGCCGTTTTATTTTCATTTGGATTGTAAAAACAAAATTCTTTTATTTCAAGCTAAATTATATGTTAAGGACAACACTTATTCTTTCTCCACTGATTAATTTGGCACGAAAGTAGAAAATGTATGAATATAAATTTTTAACGCAAACAAAATGCATTTAGTCAAACCTACGCAATATTCTGAATGTAAGTCATTTTGGCTAATGTAGATTCCCCGTTTCACAGTGTAGCGGCGTGTAACATGACGGAGCAGGACTGCATACTTTCTGCAATTAGGCCAGACTCTTACCCTCTCCCCTCCCCCTCTTTCTCTCCTCCCTCACCTCTGTCTCCATCTCTTTCTCTCTCCTTCTCTTACCTATTTTTCCCCCTTTCCTCCCCTTCCTCGCCCCTGTTTCTCTCCCCCTCTCCCCCTGTGCTCTATGGAGTGTTGAGTGTTCTGTGCTGAAAAGTGAATAGTGTCAGGTGTCAGGGGAGACTCAAGGCTGTTTTTATGAAGGTGTGCCCAGATTTGAAAATGGACTAAAAGTTTTACCACTTCAAAAGAACTTTTTTCCAAAATCACCATGTCTCTAATAAGGCTATATGATTTGATATTGATAATTGATATTGGGTGGTGCTTGTCGTCATGGCTTTACCTGGAATGTTCCACAGTATGGCATTAAACAAAAAGCAAGTGATGCCACAAGTCCAAGTTAGAGGTCAGGTCTGTGATGAACACCTGTTCATCGAAATAACTTTTTATTGCAAGGGTAAAAAAAAAAATAAAAAAAAAAACACTTGTAATTGAATAAAAGTGAGATGAATAAGTTTAGGCCATACTGTGGAACATTTTAGGCAAACCAATGTCACCCCTGAGACATAAAAATTACATATGTTTTCATTTTTGTATCAGTTCTTTGGCTGCCAACATTGGATATTGTGTGCCCTGATACAGAGTTGATTACATAACTGATAATGTATTTTAAGATTAGAGCTGTTAAAATCAGCTGTGCTTTGGCAGATAAGTTTTGACCTTATCAGATTCTTCACTTTACCGGTAGTTCTCACAGCGCAGATTACAAGAAATTACTGCTGCTACACTGCTTTTTTAACCTGTTGAATCTGATTTGTTGTCAAAAGGCACTGATTTATTTGTGTCAAGTGTCAAAGGGCCGTTTCCATGAATCTTATATCTGCAGTTTTATCTTTGTCCTGTATTTGGCTGCAGTGCTGAGTCAGGTGAACTTTGTACTTCACGGCTGTTACAGCAAAATGCTACATGAGAAATGAAATAACCTATAACGATAAATAAGAAATGCATAATGTTATCTATTGTAAACCACACTTTTGTTGTTCTTATGAAAATACATTACGATTAGGCAGCAGTGTCATAATGTCAAATTGGTCTTTAGGCTTTCATGTTTCAGGTTTTTGCATATTTATTATAAATTTGATAGCAATTTTCTCAATTCTTGTCTATGCATAAAAAGTAATTATATCTTAATACAGGGCAACATTATATCAAAACAAATTAGGCAAGACTTTTTTTCCTCCTTGATTGACCGCAATTTATGATTTTTTTTTTAGTAATTTCATGAACATAAACAAAACAGACTTTTAGTCAATGCCATTTAACATAAAATTAGTCACATTTCTTCCTCCAAAGTCTGAACTGTGCTCAAAACCACATGATTTTATTAACTTGAGGATTGGCTCTGGGCCGCTCTATGAAAAACACACAAGCTCATCATTGACTATTTAATATTGATTATGACATGACTGTTGAATATTGAGTAATAGTTTATAATTAAAGGCAAAGAAATATTTGAGCATGGTTATCGGGATACTAAAAAAAAAAAAAAAGATATTTTCATTCAGTCATTTTACTACCTCCCAGCTCAGTGCCTCGCAACCCTCAGATAGTTTTTTTCTAAACATCTTGTGGCTCCATTCAGTTTGAGAATTGTGTTTTTTTTAAAGTAAAACTTTGTTTGTTGCAGTGATGATTTTGGACGCGCGGCAGAAGAGAGCAGAGGAGCTCAGACGACTCACAGACAAGTCGGCCTCGATGTCGGAGGAGCAGCTCACCGAACTTCGCGCAGATATCAAGGTGAGGGAACGGGTCTGTGTTATTTGGTTAGTTGTCATTGTAGGTATTCTTGATTTTTATGACAAGATGAATGATGTAAATGTGTACAGGTAACTGACAACATTTGAGTTGAGGGCAGAAACATTAATAAATTAGACCCTGTTTCCTAAATAATTTAAAGCTAATGGCTACAGTTTGTTTGCAGTCTATAAATTAAAGCTTTCATGATTATAACTTGCCTTTTAGCACCCTCTACTGGAGGTTTGTTTGATGCAAATATGCCTCAGATTCACTTACGAAACTATTTTAATTCATTTACATAACAGTTTGCCACTTGCTTGTTTCTGTGGGGATGTAACTCCTTTGCCTGGAATGTCTCATAGTATGGCATTAAACATGACTATCTTGCATTTATTTAATTACAGGTGTTTATATTGCTAAATAAATACCTCCATTCTTACTATGATTAGGCTCGCGTCTAATCTCACATCTGACTTGTAACTTGGCCTGGTGGTGGTACCTGCTTGTCTCAATGGAAATGGATTAGGTTATACTGTGGAACATTTGAGGCAAAGTATTAACATCTCCATGGAGCCAAGCGGATGGTTAAAACAAAGACCAAGGCTAGGGTGTCAAAAATGCTTGATTTTTTTTTTTTTTTCAAAAACTTTCAAAATAATTTTCAATGTGTGGTCTAAGCCTAATGTTTCTGTTTCAGCACTTTGTGAGTGAACGAAAATATGACGAAGATCTGGGGAAGGCCGTTCGATTCACCTTCGACCTCGAGCCGCTAAAGACGAGCATCACAGGGTTTGGATCAGGTGCAAAACTAAAACACTTACCCCTCTCCTCTTTCTCTCTCACTTTCTCTCCTCTCTCTGTCCCCTCCTTTATCTTCTTTGTTAATTGCTGCTGACAGATTTAACCTCATTGTTAATCTCTTGTCTTTTCTTGTGTGTGCAGTGTACCATCCAAACACAGGGTACTCAAACAGGTCCCGCTGTAGCTCCACCTCCTCCTCTGTGACCAGCCCACAGGAAACTCCGCCCCCTCCACAGACCCAAAGCACTTCTACTGAACCCCGGCCCCCTCCCACCAAACAGGTCAGTTTAAAATCTACGTTTGTCTGTTTGAAATACTAGTATTTTTAATTTAAATTAGGGTTGCAACATTTTGGGGAATTATTGGAATTGTGGTTAGATTTGCAATGTATGTTTTTAAGAAGTAGGATTGCTTCAGCATGCACATTTGTTTGGTGTTTTTAGGTGTCTAAGCTACAGGTACAACACTTAAATAATTGCAGCCTGTGTCATTTGAGAACTGTTTGCTCAAATTGTGATATCGAATTTTAATTACGATATATTTAGCTGCCTTATATTGCATTTTTTTCACATCTCATATTTAGATCTCTCCCAACTTTTTCTTAAATGTGATTTTTGTCTTAGTTTATCAGTTCATATGATCATTCCTTTTTATAGGATGACAATATGAACTGGACCTGTTAAAACTTTGAACAGCATCCTATTATTAAAACATAAATCTAATCTCAGTCAGTTGGAATTCGATATTTTTTCCCAAAGGATTCTATTCTAATCTGGGTTTTCTTCTTCAGATTTTTCAGGGGAACCGGCGTACGTTCCAGGGGCAGGGGTACCACTCGGGCGGGCAGCGGTACAACGGCAGCTCCTACCACAACCGCAACCACCACGGTCACCATAGAAACAACCAGGCCGACAACAACCAGACCTCACAGCAGCAGCACCCGCACAGCTCTAGAGGTCCACCCCACCCTCCGTCCTCCTCCTCCCACCACAACGGGCTGCCCCAAAGAACCCCCCGGACGCAGTGCCCATGACAACGGATAACCAACTGGAACCGTCCGCTAGCCCCCCGCTCCCTTCTCAATGAAGAATAGAACACAAGTTTACATATTTCCATTACCGGAGCTGTAGTGCCACTTCTATACTGCAAAACAAGATATATTTAGGATGAGTTAAAATGACGTGAATGAATGAATGTTCTTGATTTGAGCAGATTTACAACTAGATTATTCAAATTGAATCATGTCCCCGGCAGATTAAATATAAATAAAAATAAATCAGTAAAATTGCTTGAAACAGTTTGAAATAAAAAATACAAATATGCCAATGAGGTAACAAAATGTATCTTATTTAAAGTGCTGTTTTGTCACCCTTTTGACAGATTATTTTCATCTACATTTGAAAAAAAAAAAAAAAACTGAATAAAATCATGTAATATATATCATGTTTTTGTATTTCTACTAGGTTGTATATGTTTACCTTAGTAGCAAAATTTCACTTGAAAACCAAGTAAAAAAAAGGCTCAGAATTTTGCCTTAAACACTAAAAAATATTGAAATCAGTCAGAATTACATTAAAACAATTAAAGTAAATGCAAAATGTAATTAAAAACATCTCTGATTATGTTTAATTCAAGTCATTTTAACTTCTTCAGATATGCCCTTTATTTGCAGTGTCTCTACATTAATCTGCTCATCCTTCGGACTTGAAAAGCTCCCACAATCCCTCTTTTTTTCCACTCGTCTTTCCTTTCTTCTTAAAAATGGCCTCTTCTATCTTTATCCCCCCTTTGAGAAATCTTGCCACGCTTCTGTCCATCAAATCTTCTCACGCCTTTTAGAAAACTATTTGATCCGACTACAATATCAACCGCAACACTATTTAGTTTGCATCTTGTATTTTTTGCCATTCTTGTGTCAGTTTATGTTTGCAGTCTTTTTTTTTTTTTTTGCATCCTTTTTTTTTTTCAATTCCCAAGGCATTTCAGGTTTTTCACTACACAATTTTAAAGTATCTGGAAGTAACAACAAAGTAGACTTATACAATCAACACTACAGGCTATTGTTAATGTTTGAACATATCAAATACACTGTAAGTTCAAGCTTGTTCTATGGCTGCTACGAAACCTAGAAACAAAGTAAGTATAGATTCATTATTGAAAGAGATTGTTTAGCCCGATAATTCTTGCCTTCCTGTATTGGGGCCAGTGTGGTGGTGGCTGTGTTGTCGTCTTGCTGGCTTGCTGTTCCTTTTCTAACCACCAGAGGGCTTGTTACCTTTTTTGTAGAATATTGTTAAAAATTGCAAAGCCGTTTTTCACAAAAAAAATTTGCCCAAGCGCTGTATCATAGCTGGAAATTTTGTCAGACAATTTTCTTCCATGTCTGTCCTTTATTTAAATACATATATATGCACTTAACATGATTTTATATATATATATATATATATATATATATATATATAAATAAAAATAATGACTTGCTTGCCTTTAGTCACAAATTTCACTATTGCCTTTTTCTTATGACATGGATGTTTGAAACTACGGTACGGTTTTGTGTTGGCAATGCACAATTTATACTTTGTATGTTTGACAAAGCTTCAGGACCCTTCCCTATAAATACGAAAAAACTGAAAATCTAAGTTACGATGGCTAAAGTTCACAATATCTCTAGAATGTTGTACATGTCTAAAGGTGCACTATGGAACTTTTCCATTTTTTGTTCTTCATCCAGATGTTATTACTTTGCCTGGAATGTTCCACAGTGTGGCACTTAATCTTAACTTGCATGTATTTCATAACAAGTATTTTTATTTCTCAAAAATACCTTTAAAACATGCATTCTTACTGTGAGCTGTCTGGTGGTTTGTATCCATGGATATAAACAATTTTAATACTATACTCTAGAAGACTCTAGGCAAAGCAATAACATCTCCATGGAGAGACCCCTGCACCAGAAAAGTTACATAATGCCTTTAAGTGCAGTTCCTTCTAGTAGCAGGTTTACATACTAACTTTTTCTGAATTCAAGCCATCTTAACTTGTAGATTTACACTTTTTTGGCAGAAGTCTTTAACTTATCTTTTTGATTTAACTTGATCTATGAACATAAACATGATCAAACGTTACTCAACAAATTCATTCTTAGCTGAAATTGGTTGATTATGGCTGGTTCTATTGATTAGTGAACAAAACATTGGCCATTACCTCATTATTAAATTGTGGTAGGTTTAGTTTTTAGTTTTATTTTCTTGCCGTGAGCTTGCATAAAGGGACCCCTAGCAATTGATTCCTTAGGTTTTTGTAAATATGGAAAAGCTGTAGTGTAAACTGTTGTTACATTATAGCTGCAACTTTTGTTCTTGGTCTTCCCTGATGTCGAATAGGGAAGAAATATTACGTTTTTCTGTATCTAGGAGCAGATTTTCATTTGTAACTAAATCTTTACTACGTGAAGTTTATTGGAAATTGTGGCAGGTTGGGAGACACTTTTCGTGATTATTTTTGCAGCCATAATATTGAGTATGTGCAGTTAATGGGATGTTGAGTGTGTTATAGTTTGAATTATACAAGTGCTGGTTGAGGCTGGAAGTTTAATCAGGGCTTTATATTAACTGAGTTCACTTGGCCACTGTGGGTACTGTTCCTTAAAAATACTAGATTTTTACGAATGTTGAACAATTATTACCACTCAAAATGCATGCCTTATTTTTTTATGTGTATTAATTCACTTTGTTATAATTTTCTCACAGTATTTTCCTGTAGGTGACAAATTATTTGCAAAGCGGCAAGTAATTGTATAGTTTCTAGGTGAAATGTTTAAAATCCACACAAATGATGAATGTTGATCGCATTTTTTTCACTATAGCCTTTTTTTTCCCCTTCAGATTTTGTATTTCTTTTTTAAACATTGAATTCCCCCATTAATATCACAATTTTGATCTTTTATTAGATTTTTTGTTTGTTTTATAGATGAAAGAAACATGTAGTCTAGTTTGTTGCTGGTTTAATTATGTGTAGAAAACCCAATATGCCATAATTGCTTGTGTGTTAGCCAAAATTGCAGTCTACCCACATTCGGCTGGTTAGCTAATGTTAACATTTAGCCCTAGATTATAACGCGACTGTTCTCACTGCATTGACTGACTTGGGCTGCATCCTATTTCTTTTCACTTGTCTCCTTGACTCCACTGTATGGCCTTCTATATAGCTGCAAACTTCCTTCTCGTCTACGGCCATTTCGATTCATTGTATGCATTTTACAAATAAGGAATCAAGGAGGAAAGTAATATTGAAATTGGACACAGCCATTGGGGAATCCTTGACCATTTCCTTTTATGGAGTGTAAGAGGAACTCACGATTTGGCACTTTTCTTCCAGTACATGTGAAGTTGCTAAGTGCTGGAACTGAGATTTTTTAGGTTAGTTTATCCATTTTAGGTTTATCTCATTTTGATTTCTGTCAGCTTTCTTTCTTTTCGACATTCCAAACATGGGGAATATTATTTTTTCCACCAAAGAATATATTTCATTGTCTTTTTAAGCCTTTTTTTCTTTCTGATCTCTTCCTAAGGGGATGCATTCACTCTCTCTCCTTCCCAATTGACATGTATTTGATTTCTTACTGTATAAACTTTATGTAGCTATATAATTTGTGCTCACATGGGGCATTTTGTATGTGATATTCATATTATTAGGCACAAAGGAGGTTGCAACATAGAATTTGTTAATTTTTATTTCCCTGTTTGATCTTGTGTCCTTTTTTCGAATATTTCTGAGACAACTGTAAACTGAAGTGCCTTTCTTGTCTCCCACCAACTCATTTTGAAATGCCTCCACCAAAATATGGACCAAAGACATTCAAACCGTCCTTGAAACCCGCTCTTTCTCTCCTCACAGAATGGCACACTTTTCATTTACTACAAATAAACTGTTTGCAATACACACTGTGGGGGTCGTCTGTTATTATATTTTTAATTAGCAGCATGGAAGTTCATTACATTGATACCTGCTTGTCAGTGCCCAATCTCACCTGATCTCAGAAGCTAAACAGGGTTGAGCCTGGTTAGTACTTGGAAGGGACACCAATGGGATTACCAGGTGCCTCAGTGGGGAAGCAATAGCTCTATAGTGCAAACTGTTGTGTCCTTGGGCAAGACATGTCCCTCACATCGCCTAGTGTGAATGGAGTGTCAGTGGTGGTTTGAGGAGTGTGTAGCGCAGATTGGCAGCCTTGCTCTACAAATCCAATGCATTATATGTGCACTATGTAATTTACCAGTTGTTGAGCCTGTCCCCTGCTTGTCTCCACAGAAATACTATTGCTTTGTCTCAAATGTTCTACAGTATGGCATTAAACTACATAGAGACAAGGAAAAGGCTTATAGTAAGAATATTATGTGTGCTACAGTTATATTCAACCCTATGAATTTAACTTATTTAACTATTATGGAAAATTGTATGGAAAATGTTAAAAAGAAATATCCCAACTGGACTTGAACTTTAGGTCTTTTATTATTTATAACAAGCACAGAACATGATAGAAAATACTATTCATCTTAAAAAAAAATAACACATTGTATAAACTGTACATGTGACCAACACTAAACATGTTTTCCTCCTAGACTGAAATATAGAGCTGACCACTGAGTAAAACACACTCACATTATGATGAAAAATTATACATTTTTTACATGTTGCTAACTGAGCATCAAATGACAAAATGCTGGTGATACACATTTCTCTACCAGATGTCAACTGACTGAGGTAAATGACTTACCTTACAGTAAAACAATCAGTTGAACGGCATGATGCCGGGAATGCCAAAAACATTCAGTTAATCAATAATCAAGGTTATTTTCAGGTCACAATATAATCGTAAGAATTAAACAATTATTATTGTGACAATTTCAGAAGCTAATTTTATTTGAATCTATTCCTATGTGGCTGTCACATTCAGGAAGTTTGATTTCATAAAGCTGATCACATGCTAGAGGAATGAGGATCTGACTCTTGGACAATTAATGAAAGAGAATGAGGAATTTCACTGTTACTGTTTCACTGTAATTGTAACATTCAAATTTGTTATTGTACTACCTGGAAAAAACAAGTTAAACCAGTACTGAATGTGTTATACTCAGCTGGTTCTCTACATTTCCGGTAAAAAGAGCCTCGAGGTCATTTCTCGTCAGTCTGAAGTTACATTCCCATCACTGAGGGGAACACTGCTGCACCTGTGGCACAAAACACAGTTATATTTTATGGAATGACTTACTCAAACATGGTTTCTCATAACTGCAGTAAACAATATCATCACACCTGCAGAGTGCAACGTTTTGGACTTTTAACCTTCATCATTCCTAGTTTTATGGCTTCAGAATGTTATTATTCCTCTTTAGTAGTTTTGAAAAGTTTAATTTGTTATAAGGTTTGTTGGTCCAGATTTTTAAACTAAGTTCAAATATATTTTTGGCAGTTTTATTTATTTACTTTTGTTGTTTCCTTTGTCGAGGATGTTTCACAAAATCCTTTAAACTTTTTTTTCTTCATGGAGATAAACGGGTAGTACAGTCTAAGTAATAGGTCAGATCTGTGGAGAGGCAGCCCTGCTAGTTTTTCAAGGTATTTTTGAGTAATTCAAATCACCTGTGATGCTATAGATAATTAGTATGGATTAATTCCACAATATGCAAGTGTTGTACCCTTTCCCAGAAAAGTTACGTGCACCTTTAAAAAATTAAACCTGTGACTGGAGACATTTTCTGTTTTTGAGTGAAACATTAAAAACTATGTTGACAACTTTTATACATAAAAATTAAACCAACCTAAATTGTCAAAATGGCAGAAATCAAGACACATATTGTGAAATTAAGAGACTGTAAATAGTATAGTTTTAGCTGTGTTCCTCTGGGCTCATACCTTGGCCCTCTCCTCCAGTCTCAGTCTCTGGGACTTTCCAATCCAGCTGCCGGCCTTTCTCGTACAGCCCTTTCAGGATTTTCCTCACATCGTCTGATCCCCCTCCTCGACTCAGCTCCAGGTATTTTCTGTAGAGCTGCAGAGCCGTGCGCGCGTCCTCTATGCTGTCATGGGTTTCCCCCTGGATGTTCAGGTCTGAAAATAACGAAAAGAGATGGATGAGAGAAAGAAGTCCTTCTTTGAATTGGGCTTGTGTCTTGTTATTTAGCGTTGTGCAATACAGGGCTTTATGGCTGTGTGTTTGGAATGTTTTTATTGCCTATTTTGCTAAGTTAGAGCATAAATTTTTTGTTGTGCCAAACTAAAATGATTTGCCACAAAAAAATAAGCCCGATTATCTTTTAGTTTTAATGAAATCCATTCTTTAGTGTCCTTTGCATATAAATGATCACTTTCTATTATACGATTCTATAATAGAAATAATTCTATCATTATTATTGTTGAAGTATATGTTATATTTAATATCCATTTAAATATTGCTAAATATTACTGCTGCTTGCACCAAAATACCAACAAACGTTCTGAATTTATTAATTCTGTTCACTGACCATATTTTTTACATCATATTTCTTATATCAATATCACATTCAACTGTAAAAATTATTAATTACTTACTTTTACTAATTTCATTTTTCAAAGCATCTTACCCAGGAAGTACCAGGCGAGGAACCTCAGTGAAATCATCCTCTTTCGAGGCAAATGAAACAAGTGAACAGTGTCTATAACCTGGTCTTTCAAAACCTGCAGAGCACAACAATGAAATATAAAAATATAAATACTAATTTAGATGCAGTCAAACCAAAATAGGTTAAAAAAATGATAAGAACTTGAATGTTTTTAACTCACAAATAAGTTGATAACTCTAAAGTCCTTCTGTAGCCCGTGACCAACAAACCGGACCCCAGTGTCTATAAGGAACCGCAGCTTCAGATACGTGGACTTCAGGGTGGTCAGGTGTTTGGACGAGATCTTTGCGTCCAGGTCTCCAGGTTTAATGCCTGAATACTGCGTCAGATAGTCAACTACCTACAAGAACACAAGAGGTTTTCAACCAGTAGAAACCTTTTTCAGTTCCTGGTAGCGCAAGGCAATATGAAGTAATATTTGTCCAAACTTGTTTTGGGCTTAAGTTACAGCTGTACGTTGTACTTCCACTCCTCACTTCTTTTCTCTTTTTAGTCTCAACAGTCAGTTTAAGTCGCTCTAGGCTTAGTTTAAACTAACTGCTATAGTAATTAATGGTAACTGCTGGAGATTGAGAATCGCTGCGATATTGAGTACAGGTGACCACTGTTACCTGCTCCTGGGTGGAGATATAATCGTCTATAAAAGGCACACCCTCGTTGGGACCCTGGCCTCTGACGCAGGTTATCCGGGCCACGGACATCTGACTGGGTTTGATGGTCGATTTAGTGCCGTCACTGCGCAGCTCTGCCTCCTCCTACAAGACAAGGAAAGTTAATTTCACAAATATCTTTACATATCATCGGCATTTTAAAACTCTATCTTGTTTTAGTTTAATTTTCCTATAGATTGTTATATTTTGATCTTGGCCAGCAATACATTTTTATCAATTACATGAACAAATATCGATACACAAAACCCTTTATTGGTATCAGTACATGTCTAATAGACTGAGCAATGGCACTTTTAGTTTGTACGTGTCTGCAACTGTTAAAATGTCTAAATGTGTGAGTGTTTCTATGTTAATTCATTTTATGTTACGCCTCATAATTTCTGTTATCTTTGATCTTGTTCTGTCTTTGTTTAATATGAAAAAACTTAATAATGGCCCTATACAGCATGTATTTTCTTCCATACCTGGTTGAGCGTGACAAACTCAGCATCCAGCCCGACCAGGTCTCCGGCCTGGGGCATTTCACTGACCATCAGAGGGATGAAGGTGGCGTGAGTTTTCCTCTGTTTACGAGCCAAAGATGCCTCGGTCAGCAGCACACTCGCGTCTATGGGGTTCTTTACTTAAGGAGACAAAGAGCCATTGAACATGTGAATAGACAGGTATTCAATTCAGGTATGGATGTACAACCATTTATATTTTTACAGTAAATATAATATGGTTTGGATTATACTCTTTTTATTTATAATTTGTAAATAATCTTTTTTCAATATATTACTTTAGTAACGTTAAAGGTGCACTATGTAACATTTCTGGTGGAGGGTCACCTGCTTGTCTCTAAGGACATTTAGACTTATCCATCTTGCATTTATTCAATTGCACAAAAAAATGGCAGTTGTTTTTTTTTTTGTGCAAATGTTACACAGTACACCTTTAAATTTCTTTTTTACATGCCAATAAATGAAATTACACTATTTACTTTAATATGTGGAATTTCTTATTATTAAACATCAGTCGCGAATCTAATCAAAATCACAATGTTTGTCAGACAAATTCAAATTTTTCCCCAAATTGTTAAGTCCTAGTTGATAGTTAAACATAGTCAAATAACTGAATTTATTTGTGAAATGCTAAATGACGTACTGCGGAGGTCATATTTCGTGTGGTAGTTCCTCTTGGAGTAATAAAGGATCCCAGGCACTTTCCAGCTCACGTCGAACTGCACAGCTTCAGTCTAGCAAATGTAAAACAACATGTCTCTAAATCTAACACATTCAGCAACTTCCATGAACAAATTTGATACTTTACCTTATCAATTGGTTCTATTAGAAAATCGTTGAAAAGGTACCACTGCTGATGTGTCACGCCCTAACAACATAATGGAGTCACATATTATCCTTTGCTTAAATTTTTATATTTGAGTAAAATTTGATTTAATATTTTACATTTATAACTAAATTTGTCAAAAAATTGAAATTAGCAACAAATACATTTTATGAGGTTACCTAACCATGTATGAATGAAACAACATATCAGTAGTCCAGGTTTTGGTTTAGGAGATTCAAGCTAAAATGATGTGGACTTATAATAGAGAATGTTTAAACCTTCCTGACCTCTTTCCTCTGGTGGTAGGTCTCTCCCACTTTGATGTGAGCTACCAGGTTTCCTCCGGTTCGAGCGTCAAGAATGTGAGGCACTGTCACCACCAAATCGTACAGAGACGCCCCCTCCGCCTCCTCTTCTGCACTCAACTACAAACAGGCAAGTCACAAAACATAAGGGTTTCGATACCATCTTAAATATGTCATTATACGATTAAACCAGGACCAAAACAAGTAGGATTATAAAGTCACAACAAAAATATTAATTTAACTATGCAGGAAGAACTTAGTCAATGTAAAAAGACGAAAATGTAAATAATAAATAAAAGCAGAAGACCAGTGTTGGTGCTTGTTTTATTTTCTAAACATGCAGGTATGTTTATCCCTTGTTGATGCGATAAATTAAAACTCAAACTCTGTGTAAATTGATGGTAGTGCATTTCCAGTATAGTAGTTAGTTCAGCCGTATACAAACCCTCACCTCCTCTGTCTCGTTCCAGCTGCTGATCTCCAGACCTTGTGTTTTACTGATACACATTTTCAGAGTCAGAGGGATCCATACGTGTCTCAGGTCCTCAGCTCGAGTGTCGAAGCTGAAGCCCTCCAGACTGCACACCTCCTCTGCACTGAAAAGGCCAGAGTGAAAGAACAGGGAAACTTAACATCTGTATTAGCGGGGTGCAATTTGCTGAGGGAGGTGGTCATATTTGGTTAGTCTATAATATAATAATGTCCCCACAACAATACAGAAGAGTTTGAGAGGTGTTGCCTGGCTTGCTAAGATCACAATACTGTATTAATATTGAGACATGATACAAATTAGTGGCTTGAACTGCTCCAAGTTAGGATGGTTGTTCGACAGTCTTTATGGTTTGGTTCCAGAGTGAGAAACAGTGAGATCTTATATTTACAATAGATTTCCAAGCCTATGCAATTAAAAGAAATACAAATTACTCTCCTTATCTTTTGGTCAAATCACACTCAAACGCAAACACACTGTATTTATACTGTTAAAGTGTCCTTACTCGAGGCACCACTCTGTCGGCAAGGGGGGCGGGGGGTCTTTGGGTTTGGGCGGCTCACTCGCCTCTTTCTGCATGGCCTTGTTAAAAGCGTACTGGAGGAATTATAGAAAACATGAGAAAGAAATGTGTTATGTCATTAGGATTAATCAACATAACTGTAACTAGTCTACGATTAAAATAATGTCTGTTTTAGTAATCATTACTCGTTATTTGGATTATACTCTCTAAAAAGCATGCCAAAATCACTTCAGATTTTCATCAAAAATACACTATCTGTATTCTATCCATATATTGTCTATCTCCACTATCTAGATAGAAGACTTCAGTTACCAAATTTTTACTGTTATCTGGTTAAAAATGTATGTAAAAAATTAGACTACTAAAAAAAATAATTGCTGAGTTGTTATTAGTTGCAGTTGTTATAAACATCAATGATGATTTGTAAAAAATATTAACTCCCTGCAGTGTTACAAACCTCAGCCTGGACTCTCCAAAACTCTGCCTCTTTGGCACTGTTCACTTCACAGTTTATGACCAGGACATCAGGGAGGCACCGGATGTTTCGAGTTTGAACCTGAAGAACAAACATGGACATTACATTACATGGATATAAGACCATGGTTGTGGTTGGTTGCTGTTGTGGCTGACCGGCTGGAACACTTTTTTTTTACTTTTTAAATTTTATTTTACATTTTTTACTTAACTTCCAACTAAGAAGTACAGCATGTGCAGTTCAAAGGACAGAAGTTAAGGACAATTGGATTGTTTGATTGGAGCATTTTTTCCTGTAGCCATGGCAACCCTGCATGAAGGTAGCTATGCTAACCAGCTAGCTCTGAAATGCTACAGACTTTTTACAACAATGCAACAGACTTTTCAACACCAAATATGGCAGAATACTTCAAGGGAATGTCTTGTCTTATCACCAACTAAAACAACAGAGCAGAGTAAGAGAGTGGCTTAGGTAAGGCTCTCGTGTTGCGTCTCCAGAGTTTACCTGGCTCCCCCTGGAGGCTGCTGTAATGCCTGGGCTGTAGGACACAGAGGAATGAGAGGACAGTTTTGTCCTGAGGACCGTTACCCTCCTAAACTGCCCTGACACAGGATCTGATGACCCTACCTGTTGAACTTCACTGAGACTTGTGTTTGAGCTTTCTATTATTATTGTATTTTACTGCTCAATGTGCTTAAATTGCTCCTCGGGACAAATAAAGTGAAACTGATTGACTGATTGATTGATTATTACAGCAGTTTCTTTACACACAATATAATTAAAAGGCCTATATTATATTTTCCGATCTATGTTATAATGTTTCCTCATCAAAAACGCACCTTGAATCGTGTTTTGTTTCAGTCACACATTTAAAACACAAATCCTACAAATTGAGTTCTTCTCTCAAGCTGGAAACACTCTGTTTCACATTGTGATGTCATGTGGTAATACAGGAAGTGCACCACTGTGTTTTTTAAAATCCATACACCTTCACTACAATGATTTGAATAATTTCAGGCCAGGAATTGTCGATCTCTACTGAACAAAAGGTAAGAGATAATTGTTAACCTGTAAACTACCGTTTCATGACATCAAAAGGTGGAACAGAACATTTTGAGCTTTGGCGATGTACACAGACTAATAATAAAGGGTTACTTGTGTGAAAAAAACAAAACGCAACAGCATTTTAACATGGTTTAAAGTTTACAAGAGTCAATTTTGCATAATATAGGACCTTTAATCAAAGAAAATACAAATACAGCAAAATGTAACTGACCGTGGGTTGGTATTTTTCGCAGTTCTCACACCACGCTTGAGTGCTCTGCTCCAGACAAATACTCTTCTTTAGAATTTCAGCAAAATCATATTCCTTTACCTTATCTATGAAAACAAATCACATACAATAATGAGTGGATAGTTTAATACAGAAAGTGTTTCCTAAGCCCCATTCACACATGCAGTGTGACCCAGGAATTTACTTTATATTATATACTTATAGGGTCATGTATGAACAAAGCCAGAAGTGATTTTCCTGCATTTTTGGAGGAAGGTTCTGGCATTTTGTACTCAGCAATTTACTGGGAAATTTGTCACAGTAACAAATTTTAAAGCACAATATATTGTTACAGAGAAATATCACAATAAATGATAATAATGTAAGTGGCATGACTACTTTATGCTTCTTACATAAAGCAGGATAATCCCAATAAACCATTTTTAAATAGACTGTATCATTGAAAGCACCTTATTCTACCCTCTACAGCTTAAATTGTATATTATCACATAAAAAAGGCAAAAATCCCCACTATTGCAAAGAAACTGTATACATAAATACTGAGCCCCAAAATATATTCTTCCAGCTTTCATATACCGCAAGTTGATATAAGACAAATAAGACAAATAGTCTAAAAAGCTATTGCTTATTTGCCATGACATTTGACATGATTGCTGTGATGTTATCAGCTGCTGTTCCCGGGCGTAGTCAGTTTGGCAGATCTGGAAGATCTATGGTGGTGGTCTTTGGAAAAATGTATTCCATATGTGAGCCAAGGTAAAGCCCCCTCATCTTCCACATCGCTTCCTGATTTCAATAGCCTCTCGTATCTATCTTTTGTATTTGTGCTCCTCTGTTTCTTGGTGTTCCCTTTTACAATGGTGTCATATTACAGACTTTACATTTAACTGTGTTTCCTTTTCTTTCACAGACCTTGTTAGCCATGTTATGGTTTCCTTTTTACACTCCTTTTAATGTTTCTTTTTTCAAGAAAAAAGAAAGGAAGTTACTTTTTCTTAACGAGTGGGTCAAGAACAGAGATACGGGGGCTTTACCTTGGGTCACACATGGGACTCATTTTTCCAAAGATCGATACGCGATGGGTCACACCTGGAAAAAACAGCTGATAACAGTCATGCCACAGCAGTCAGCTGACACCTCTGATGAAGGTGGAAGTACTACTATCGAAACATGTCATGTAAATAAGCAATAGCTTTTTACACAACTTTGTACTTTTGTCTTATTAGAAGAAAAAGTGAAGTCTGTTATAAAAAGAAGACAAAATGAACATTCTAAACATGAGTGAATGGGACTCTAGATGAAGACTGAGTGCAGTGGGTACAGACTAAGGCTGGCTGTACCTTGTGAGTTGTGTTCGGGGTAGTGCATTGTGAAGAGCAGAGTGAGAGAGGAGCGCACTGTCTCTTTACCACAGCGACACAGACTGCTGTTCTCCACCTCACAACCAAACAGTTTACCAATGACCGACTCCCCAGATGAGCCCAGAGCACTGCAAAGACAGAAAATGTATCAAAAATCACATGTGACATTATCTATAAATTGGGTAGCTGTAGCTCAGTAGTTCAGTACCTGTGTATACTGGTATGTGATGCAATCTAACTGTTTATTACTATGGAGAATTAGTTACTTTCATCATGCTGTAAAACTGTAAACTTATGGAGGAGTAACTACAACTAATAGCACTGTATTTGGTATGTGCTATGGATAATTATTACCGGTACTTATGTGCATTTGTTACAGCAATTCAAAATCTGGAGCAAAGCCACTTTTATACTGCATAAGCTAATAATGATTACATTTTTTTGCTATAATTGAACAGTCCTAAACTGTATCACAATCCAATCTAAAAATAGTGGGCCTGTGAGGTTGTGTTGTGCTAGCTCCTGACCTGCTGGTCCCTCTGTAGGCCTGTGGTCCCTCCTGCTCCTGTGTCTCTTGGTGCAGCTGAGTGAGGATGAAACGATTCCAGCTCTGGATCAGACGTCCGAGACGAGCCTTTCCGGTCTGCTCATCCGAGTCGGCCAGAATGAGGCCCAGAGCAGATGCTTCCGGGATTGTACGGAACGCCCGCAGGAAGTTACTGGCCTTAAGAGGGGCAGTTTAATATTAAAATCATCAAGAGTTAAATTGTGCCAAACAGAGCCATGTAGGAAATGATGGAAAAGGCCAATAATTTGCTCTTTAAGGTATAGAAGCCAACACACTTTTTAGGCATTGTGCTGGTCAAGACGCTGTGAAATCAGTTCCGATAAAATAAAGTTACTAAGGATGTAAGCATTTAGATATTTAGTCCATTAATTGGCCAGTGCTTTCTTAGTCAACCAGTATTTTTCTAAATGATTTATATGGACAGCAGCAGCTTGGGAAATGCTTGTAGTGAATTAGCTGAAGTTCTATTTTCACATATGAAGACACTGTTTACTAATACTTCTCTGTACGCATAGTGGTTACAACGCAGTGCAATATGGGTTAGATACATGAGATTACGCATCATGGTCAGAAAGATACTAGTTTTGTGAGTTGCACTACGCCCTCTGTAGTCAACCAATTGACCAAGTCTTAGCTGACCAAGAACTTGTTTAGTCAAGTACAGCCCTAATGGTTACATTATATGGTTACAGCATGCCTGCTACAAACATTGGCCTCAAAAAGGAATTAAGCACTAAATCCACGTTTTTGCTACTTAACTGTGTAAATTGTGTTTTAATAGTATTATCTACTGTTCCTAGTCTTTTTTCTTGTGATTTTAGTGCTAACTAGGTAAAAGTGCATCTTTGTGATCCAAAACGCATATGTGCTGCCTGCAGCAGCCACTACAACTACTTTGTGACATCACGCAAGATTGCCGCGATCACAGCCAGGTGTTTCTGATTACAAACACCCAGCTGCAGGAGTAGATTTAGAAGCGTGGATACCTGTTAGAACAATGTATCTTCCTCATTCCCCCAGGTCCCACCCCTCCTCTCCCCTCGCTCGCCCTTTTAGTCGTCCAAGTACTGCCCAGTTTAGCAGCTCTGTTTGAAATGTGGGCGTTTAGTCCCACTTTAAGTTAGTTAAATGAATGAAGTTGAATGAAGTTAATTTTTGTTTGTGTACATAAAAAACATACACACACACATTTTCTATTTGTACTGGTTGAAACCAAAAAAAGTGTGGGCTAAAGCAACTTCCTTATATAAGCCCCTCCTGATCACCATATGACAACTCAACAATATAATCACAACATAACAATATTAATTTAATTTAATCGTAGACACAGAAGTCTTGTCTCATAGAAACCTAGAATAATTTGTGGGTCTTGGGTTTAGAAAGCCTCAAATATTTTATTGAATATTTAATCAGAGAGCTATATTGCTGGAAAGCGAGTCTTTTTCTTCATGTATTTACCTGGCAGGGATCTCCTCTTGACAAGTCCAACATGTGGAAGAGGAAGCCAAGTTCACAGGCCAAACAGAATTCTTTCTGACACAGGTGATTCTGCACCAGGCAGCGGATTGGCTCCAGGAAATACAACACCTTTAAAATGATAATAAATACTATTAATTCAAGCTCTACCACTTAAGCTTCAGTTGCTCCTGTGTAGACATTGGGAGAGTTGATGAAGCTAGGTCTGTCACGAAAACACATTTTAAAGTGAGATATATCAATAAAGAAAATATAGACGATAAAAGATAATATTGATACTGATGAATGTTACTGATGCAATAACACTAAAGCAGGATTAGCTGCCAGAAAACTATTCTAAACGTACAATATCGCCAATATATAGCAGAATGAAATACTTTAGTAGTTGGTTTGTATCTATAAATCAGTCATAGAAGTTATTTATTAAACACTCTACAGTTCAAATCAAAAATCATAGCACACAAAAATAAAAAAAGTTTCCCAATAGTACAAAGAAAAAGTACCCATAATAAATATTGACTCAAAACAAAAATCATTGTTCCATCTATCACTTTTTAGAACAAGCTGATATAGAAATTATCTAGGCCTAGATCAAGTGATAAAGTTACTTTCGGTTTCCCAGGGATTTCTGAATCAGCCATCTTGGCTTCTTGTGTCAGTTTTAATGTATGTATTTTTCACACTCTTCTCCCACTAAACTCAACCAACAGCCAGTAAATGTGTATTTGTCTTACCTGGATCATGCAGTTGCAGTAGGCATTTGGGATGTGAGGCTCCAGACCTGCAAAGAGGGTTCGGTTGTAATGTTTGAAGTCGAAATCCTCCAGTCCCAGTTTAGAGTATTTGATTGTGACCTGAGGAAAAATAAATATAAAATGGTAAATTGTACATTTTTATATAGCGCTTTTCCACCTTCAAGGCACTCAAAGCACTTTACATCAAGGAACCACTCACCTGATGCACATAATTTGGGCAAACATGGCCTCTTTAGATATTTTCAGTTAAGCCATTATTTTGATTAAAAAAAAAGTTATTTATTGAGAAAGTGATTTGGTGAAGAATTTTATAGAAGCTTGTAAAGGCGACATTCCCAAGAAACAAATAACCACAGTCTATAAATGTTTACAAACTGCAAAAAGTATTTCTACTATATATATATATATATATATATATATATATATATATATATATATATATATATATATATATATATATATATATATATATATATATATATATATATATATATATATATATATATATATATATATATATATATATATATATATATATATATATATATGAAAGTGGCATGGGGAAAAGAAGCTAATGTTAAAATATCAGAGGATGATTGGTTAAATATTTGCAACACTACCATGTCAAACTCAAATTCATAGAGGGCCAAAATTAAAAACTCTAAGTTACGGGCCAAACTAAATATTTATTGAAACATTTTAACAACATCTGCCTGTTTTTCAGAATGGGTGGATTAAATTTGAGTGAGGCGACAGGTGATCAACAGAAGTGGTTGGGGCCTGCAGCAACATATTTGCAAAGCATTCTGGGATTAGTAGTATTAGCAGTGCATGCACTATACTTGCGTGGCAGCCAGCGGGCTGGCTCTAATATATATTTGATATGATCTCGCGGGTCAAATATAATTACAGTGAGGCAAATAAGTATTTGAACACCCTGTGATTTTGCAGGTTCTCCCACTTGGAAATTATGGAGGGGTCTGAAATTTTCCATCTTAGGTGCATGTCCACTGTGAGAGACATAATCTAAAAAAATCTGGAAATCACATTGTATGATTTTTAAAAATAATTTATTTGTATGTTACTGCTGCAAATAAGTATTTGAACTCATCATTCTTCCTCCAAACACGGTGAGTGGAATTAAGACTAAAAAGTTCTATTTTGGTCTCATCTGACCACATGACTTTCTCCCATGACTTCTCTGGATCATCCAAATGGTCACTGACAAACTTAAGACGGGCCTGGACATGTGCTGGTTTAAGAAGGGAACCTTCCGTCCCATGCATGATTTTAAACCATGACGTCTTAGTGTATTACTAACAGTAACAGCTAACAACCTCAAACAGGTGCTTCTAATTTAGGATAATAAGTGGAGTGGAGGTGGACTTTTTAAAGGTGGACTAACAGGTCTTTGAGGGTCAGAATTCAAGCTGATAGACAGGTGTTCAAATACTTATTTGCAGCAGTAACTCAAAAATAAATTATTTTTAAAAAATCATACAATGTGATTTCCAGATTTTTTTTTTTGATTGTCTCTCACAGCGGACATGCACCTAAGATGAAAAATTTCAGACCCCTCCATGATTTCTAAGTGGGAGAACTTGCAAAATCACAGGGTGTTCAAATACTTATTTGCCTCACTGTATATCGAGGGCCAAATTTGGCCTGCGGGCTTGAGTCTGACATGTCTGCCTTAAGTCATGAGCAAACATTGTAATGACCCAGATAAAGCTCAATTTTGGAGAGATTGTGGCAATGACAGGGCTGAGCATTTTCATATCTTTTGGTTCTGTGTCAAGATGGCACCCTTCTGGTCACTGGTGATAGACGCAATCCAGGGTATGTTTGGACCTGTCTTGACATTGGGATTTTTTTGAAGTCTATTTGAGTAACCTTTCACATGGGATGTGGAGATCAGACAAATATTTTTTGTCAATATTATTAGCTGGGGAAAAATGGTGAAAAAGGCTATAACCCGCAAGTGGTTGTGTAAAGATGCACCTGTACTCACAGACTGGATTCTAGTTGTCAACGAGATATATGACATGGAGAGATATGGACTGATATATTAGAAAATTAGGTATTGTTATTGGAACAACTATATTTTGTTACTCTGCATTGTTTGTGATCTGCTGTATTTCTTTTTTTGAAAATACTTATATACTTATATATATATATATATATATATATATAAAAACAAAACTCGTCCATTCACAAAACACACTCATACACCAGTGTATGCAGACACTAGGGGCGAGGTGGGTTAAGTGTCAAAATATGGCCACTGTGTGCTGTCTACATCTAATGATATGTTTTATTGTCCAATAATCAAGGGTGTGCGTTAGCATGTTAGATGTTGTTAGCTTTACTGTGACAGCAAAACTCCATACTGGACTCTAAGAGCTGTAATGAGTGCTTATAAACTCATCTTGTTGAATAATTAGGATTCTCTGAATGCATAAGGTAAATGAGGAATAACTTAATCACTGCAAACCTGAAATTAAGTAGTTCTGTAAAAATCAAGCCCAGCACCTTTAATGTTAACTGTATTGTGATTTCACATTCTGAGAGCTGTTACTGTTTATTTGAGTTGGGGACAGGAATAATGGACATTGTCACCAATTTAAATTACCAACATTTGTGAAACTACTGGTAAATGAAAACACCATACTCTATTGTAGTTTTGAGATCAGTAACAGATATATCCTGCTGAAAGTCCATTTCGTGACCCAACAGTTTTTCACTTAAACCGTCTTTTCTTTTTGTAAGATTAATGAATTCATATACGGTCCAAATAATGGATAAACTAAACTTGCTTGAATTATTATTAAGTATATTTATGCATTATTCTATTAGCTTTCGATAAGTGCTCTGTATATTATTTTACTGTATTATGGAGTTAATTCCCTTATTGGTTTAATAAAGTTAGTTTAAAATAATAGTCAAACAAACCTTTCTGAATTTTTTGGGGACCATGTACAGGTGGGGCTCCTCATCACGGCCGATCGGAGACTCAGGAACCTGGTTATAGCTGTCATAATCCTGCTCCACGTCTTTGATTTTGTATGGCACCTGAACACAACAAGAACAGTTAAAGTGACAACAAATGATATAGATTAAAATTAAATGCTTGGTTTTCAAATTGTCAACAAAAGAATCTGAAGTAGAGAAAATTGAGCTTTTTCCAATTTGATCACAATTTTGACCATTTTGATTTAGCTGAAAAAAGAACTGAACTGAGTTTTTTATATAATACATGCAAAGCGTTAGCCACACTGCTTTGAATATTCAGTGTCCATCTTCTAGTACCAGCAAATATCAGGAAGGAAAATAGAAAGTAAAAATGCCCTTATTCTTCTTACAATCAGATATTTGCCCCCAAAATACCACTGTTGTCATTGCAAAAAATAAGTAAAATAAAAGTTTGTATTTTTTTACTTAATTTTATATACATATTTTAAGCATATTCAAAGTGGTTTTCTACCTAAAGCATGATGTCAAAAAACAGGAAATCAGGACTTTCCAACATAAGGGGAATAATGAAGAATTCTCTGTAAACTGAATGTGTTTTGAATGAACCTGTACAAGAACATTTGTCTAGTCCAACACTGCCAGAAGGAAAGACCCCAAAATGTCTATGAATCACTGCAGGAGAACTGGAGATTAATTGCAGTTGTATTTTGATACAGCTGAAAGTGTATAGACTCAACAAGACCTTTTTATACTAAAGACAGTGTTATCAAGTCAAAAAGGGATAAATAATTTCTGTTAAATAAGTAAGCTTTGAAAAAGGCAGAGAAACGCCTACGACTCCGTGAAGTGCGTTAAAACTGCATAACGCACGGCTCCAAGTTGTTTAATGTGCTTTATACCTTTATTTTTGTTGATAATGACTTTCAATGTACAATAGAAATAAGTGCTTGCTAGTCGACTACGTAAAGACTTAATTGCTGTCTAGTTGACTACTAAAATAATCGTTAGTTGCAGCCCTAAGAACAACACAAAGTTATGTGCATCAAAACAGACTCTTAATTCTCAAACCTGGTTGCGTGGACGAGTGCGAGGATTGGCAGCATATCCAATGAACCCGACAGTCTTCATTGTGCGTAAAATCTCTGGGTCAACAGGAGGGGCACGCCTGGAGGCAAATGCATACATTTGATTTGAATGTAACTTGTATAATCTGTCTAAATTATCAAAGTCGCGATGTCAAATGTGGTGTCATGTTTCTGGTGAGAAGAAATATTATATTTTAACATTTGGCATGATATTGAAACCATTAACAAAATATGAAGGTGTTATTTGATAATTTAACTTTTCTGATAGGGGGTTTGCTACCTGCTTCTCTCCATGAAGATGTTATTGCTTTGCCTGGAATGTTCCATAGTA
Organism: Periophthalmus magnuspinnatus; assembly: GCF_009829125.3. Classification (NCBI taxonomy): domain Eukaryota; kingdom Metazoa; phylum Chordata; class Actinopteri; order Gobiiformes; family Gobiidae; genus Periophthalmus; species Periophthalmus magnuspinnatus. Next base: position 7,242,872 of record NC_047132.1, read on the forward strand.
TAGAACAGAAAAGTATATTATTATTTATAATACTTGTATCGATAAATAAAGAATATTATTTTATTATAACTGTAAAATCTATTAACCCTGAGATACCAATTATAAAGAATAAATATTCAATATTTGTCAATATTTGCATAGTTTGTAGTTCCTGCATATGTCTTCTTTTGTTGTCTTTTGTCTTTTGCAGAAATGACATATTGATTTGTCAGCGAACGCTAGTAAACCACTGTATTGTATTTTGTAAACAATGAGCTCATGTGTGGAGCCCAACTTCTTCATTTAAGCTGCAGTTCAGTGAAGCTAGTAACCAGGAAGGATGTAATGCCAAAGAAGAAAGGAGAAGATCTGAAAGAAAGCGGTATCAGAAATCAGGATCTACAGTATGTCGTCATTCATTTTACGTCAGGTCTCACCATATCATATTCCCTGCAATACTGAATGGAGACATTATTCATCTAGAAATGTAATTATATTGACCTAATATTGAAATATTAAGACTAAATAAGTTTTGTTTTGTAGCCATAATTTTGTTAAACTGAAAAGGACCAAAGGATCATGGTTCCCTCTGCCAAGTGCTGCAACCAAATGAAATGAACATTTTAAGCTCATAACTTTTCATTCTAAGTATTACCAGTTAATAATAATGAGCAGTGTGAACAATTTAAAGGTGAAATGTGTAACAGTTCTGTTTAGGGCCTGGCCACCTGCTTGTATTTATGCTTGCATTTGTTCAGTTAGCTACATGTGTTTATATTGCTCAAAAATACTACATGTTAAATAAGCTTTGATGGATTTCTATAATATAGAGTGAACATTGTCATCAGGATAATCCCACAAAATATATTATAATTAAATGTTTTGTCAATATTGCTCAATCCTATTTGAAGCTATCAGCTATTGTTTTTAGTCTGATTTAAATAGCTTCACTCTTCAGCTCACTCTGCTGGCAAACTGTATGATAGAGATTTGGTTGCTCAAAATTACATTTGCTTTCCATACATATGCTAACTGAATTGCCAGTGGTCCAAAAAGTACTTAAAAATGCCTTAATTCTAAATAATATAGTTGGGCATTTAAAGGCCAATTCACTCACAGCTAGAATAGTACTGCACTTCTTCATTTTGGATAATTAATGCGTAGTACATGCTCTGTTCAAACATACTGCGATGAGTGGACAATGATTCATACCAGCTGATAAAAACAATGTGTAATTAATATCTGAGAAAACCCAACGATTACTATAGAACTAGACTTTATTTTCCCTATGTCTTATAGAGTGCATATGTTTGCACTAGGAGGAACTATAAATATATTTATTGATTTAACAAATAATGGCACTGTATAGCTTTTGTTTCTCAGAAGTAATAGTATTTGAATGAAAACACTAACCATAATATATATATAGTTTCATTTAAGAAAAGTAATTAAGATTAAAATTTTACCTTCTTTTTCTTAAAACTGAGTTTTGCTGTCACGGTAAAGCTAACAATAACTAGCATGCTAACGTGCATTTCCTGACCTTGATTACTGAATACAAAAACGGTTTATAATTAGATGCAGCATATAGTGGACTTATTTTGAGCTGCTTATACTGCACTGGGGAAAGACAAATTTTGCTCAAATACATGGGAAAAATTGGGTAAAGGACCTTTAAATTATTATTATTTTTTTTTTTAATTGGTTGAGTGTATATTAACAAATGTTTGTAACAGTTACTTACAGTGTAAATTTATCAAATACTGTCTCACCCCTACCTTGGACAAGGTGTTGCAAGGGCAGGGGGCCAGTCTGACAGCAGAGGCTCTGCTGAGGTCAGAGGGGTTGGGATCAGGGACAGAGGCAGGAGATCATGGTTCCAGTCCAGCTGTGGCAGACTGTCCACAATACACGGCAATGCAAATTCTGTTTCTCTGGAATAATCATTGAATGAGACCTCCGGAGCATCCGACCAGAGGTGCACACAGCCTCCCGAGTCTCCGAACGCCAGCGCCTGTTTACTAGACGAAACATCAAAACTCATGAGTAGCTGCCCCACCGTGTTCACGTGGAAGATGTCGGCCACGTTTGCCAAACCGGTGGGCTCGCAGAACTGGCACTGGCCTGGAAGAAACGGAGGGGAAAATGGAAACAGAGAGAAATGAGTAACTAAAAGGCCTTGTGTGTAAAATCATTCACGAAACTGCCCTTCTGATAAAATCTATGGTGAATATGTACTGTAGCTCTAGGAACTTCCTGACATTACTTTTACTGTAATACAAAATAGAGCTTGCAATTTTGTTGTCACATCTCATACAATTTTCACCCTAATGTTAAACCAATGGAGATTTTAAGATGCTGAATACTAAACTTGGCATTCATTCAAAAGTATTCTGACACTATGGTGTAAGAAATGTTCAGTGGTCATCCAGCAGTGCACAAATGTTTTTTGCGAACTGCTGGATAAACTAATGTATCTTAAGACATTTGGGATGTGTTGCTGTAAATGCAATGCAAGCTCCAAAGAAAGGGCTGTGTTATGTAAAGGATCTCCTCAAATTTCTCTAAACCTATTTTGTTCATGTTTTTAAGGATACCAGTGCTAGTGCGGTCCCGTACCTGTCTGTGAGATGATGGCCAGGCGGGAGGTATAGGTGGGGATGAAGCGCAGAAACAGGGGGTCGATGTGAACCTGCAGTGGGGTCACTGCTCTCATCATTCTGAGATCGTAAACCATCAGGAAACGGTCACACGCCAAACCATTCAGACCGCGACTCGAAAACCCACAGGCTGCTAACAGGTTTCCATGGACGTCGAAATCAGACAGGCTCCCAGAGAAGGCGTCAAACTCATGCTCTGTTTTAAAGCTACGCAAATCCCGAAGAGTGACCTGTTTATAACACAAAGAAGTTAGGAATATACAATGCATGGCCAAAAAAAAGTCACCATCAACCATCATCAATGCAAGATCTTGGTGAAAAATGTATGCAACACTGGATGGAAATAAATCTTGTGACATTGCAGAAGGTTAATGAAACAAAGCCACAGTGAATGTGTGACGTAATCAAAGCTAAAGGCAGTCCAACAAAATATTAGAGTGTGTGACCTTTTTTTTGGTGGCGACTTTTTTTGCCAGGCAGTGTAAGCAAAGCAAAGCAAGAGGTCTGTTCGGTGAAGGGGTTGAAATATTACTTGCAACCTTACAGTTTGTTCAATTTAAAAGGCAAATATGCCATTATGAGATATTATGTGCTCTGTAGAGAAGAAAATATCCTGCCTCATTGGGGTCTTATTAGTTATAAATAAGTCATGTTCTGAAATGCATGTGATTTTTTAACTTTAAATGAAGGACTTCTCAAGTATGTATGAAGAAATGAAAATGCAATCCAGCAATTTACGATGAGTGAACATTGTTATAACATGGCTAAAAGCTAATAAAATTACATTTTCCACACTTCTCCTTTCAAATGTGTAATTTAATCCTGAAAATTATTAAAATATCATTACTTTGCCAGAGGTGTGTCCACAGAAGAAAAATCGACTTGTCTGTCTCATTATTGCAACGCCAGGGACCTCGACAGTGAACTGTCAAAAAACACAATGCACAAATACATTAAATAAGGGTCTGACAGTTTATGCCTTCACAATAAACCAAAAGGTTAAATGACAGCAAAGAAAATGTTTTTACAATGTTAGATTCATACTAATAAAATGGATCAATTTTGTATGTTGAATTTTCCTAGTTTTACTGGAATTTCATAAAAATTATAACTTAAAAGTAATTTGAAGTTTAGCTTAGAACATTACCTTTTGTGTCTCTTGAACTGTATTTAAATCAACTTCAACCACATAATTTTGTAGTCCTCCCATAAGAACAGTATTGTTGTCTGTCATGAGGAGACTGTGCATGTCCGCTCCCTCCTCCATCCTGAAAATAAGAATAAAACATGTTAAAAATGTAATTTCTTTTTTTTTTTACATTAGTAATGTTACAATATAAAATGTTAGTGTCTACTTGTAGTAGTAGCTTTATGAAATCAAACTTTTTCTAAATGATAAAGTAAATTTATTGCAACATAAAAAGCACAATAAAAAACACATTTTACATTAGAAGTATAGATTGAATTGAAATTCCAATGTTCTCAAAATTAGTATTTTCTATTTGTTACAATTATCCATCCATTTTCTTCCGCTTATCTGGGGCCGGGTCGCAGGGGCTGCAGTCTAAGCAGGGACTCCAAGATTTCCCTCAGCCCAGACACGTCCTCCAGCTCATCCGGTGGGACCCCAAGGCATTCCCAGGCCAGCTGAGAGAAATAGTCCCTCCAGCGTGTCCTGGGTATTCCCCGGGCGTCCTCCCGGTGGGACATGCCCAGAACCTGGGGAGGTCGACCAGGAGGCATCCTGAGCAGTTGCCCGAGCCACCTCAGCTGGCTCCTCTCAACATGTAGGAGCAGCAGCTCTACTCCGAGCTCCTCCCGTGTGACCGAGCTCCTCACCCTATCTCTAAGGGAGCGCCCAGCCACCCTGCGGAGGAAACGGCTCCTTTCGGCTCCTTGCATCTGCGATCTCGTCCTTTCAGTCATTACCCAGAGCTCATGACCATAGGTGAGGGTAGGAACGTAGATTGACCAGTACGATTATATTATGACTTAAATAACCACAATGATCAATTAACAGATTAATCTTGGCATTTATACTTACGGATAATCAAACATAACTATGCCTCCTCGGGTGCAGCATTTGAGGTCATTTTTGGATAGAAACAGGACCCCTGTCTCCAGGCTCTGAATGTGCCGTATATCATCTGATGCATGCACTTGAAAAGATGAGTATCGCCCCATCGTTGGACCAAAGAAAGATGTGGCATGACCCTAGAAAAATAATATATTAATTAAGTCTTTCTGTATTTCTATTATGTAACGATATGCAGATCTCGCAGAGTAAAATACAATGGAAATAACCTGTCATAATAACAGTTATTTCAAGTGTATGGGGAGACTAGCAGTTCTATTTCATCCCTCCTGACCGCCAGAAGACGATGCTGAAAGAACTGAATGTTCCCTTTGCACATGCATAAAAAACATTCAGTGCTTTCAGCACTGCCCTCTGGCGGGACTCATAGAACCATAGTTACATACACAACGTTCATGTAGAACTGCTACTTTTCTTCCAAAAATCTCCTTGAGTGAAATAATTGCACCCCTTGTTATAGTAACTAGGTATTTGTTTAGTGTTCATTCTTTTACCATTTTGCTGAAACAAATCAATGTAAAGTATCACTTTAGCTTAGGTACCATATATTAACTGGTAATTATTATGTAGTAGTGGTTATTTATTATTAACAAGATTGTAATATTACAATACATTTTTGAAACATCTAGTCATGTAGTCCTGTTCTGTTAACTGAAAGAAGATGTAGGGTAATTAACTTTGTTCATTTAGCAATTTTTAAATAAATATGTTTAAGGCTAAAATATCTGGAAAATCAACAGTCCTGCTGATGAAAATTATCTGCATAAGTTCAACACTTATTCTTTTTGATATTTGTCATAAAGACACCATATAAATATATGAACACAAAGAACAAGGTATATGAGTGCATTGTAGAATCTTATGGTGCATTCACACTTGGTTTGGTCCTGGTTTGAGCCCAGTTTAGTATGATGTAGACTTGGTTTGGTCCTGCTCTAGTTCTGGTTCAGTAAACTTAGTTCCACTTTTGACTCGGTTTGTGTGCAGTCTGAACGCTTAAACTATATTTCTTACTCTATGATTGCCCATCCAAAGCATCTCCTCCTGCAGATCGAAATGGGTGGCAGTGACGGGTATGCCCACTTCTGACACAACACTGTGGAGCTCCGAGAACATGCCCTCGACCAGGTGGACTGTCTCGGGCACGGCCACAGCCAGCGCCTCTGGGTCCAATTCAACGCCAGGCCCCATCAGGGTGGGATTCAGGTGAGGGTCCATGGACGGCTCTATGCCCGCTTCCAGTGCTCCATGGAGGGCAGGGGGATACTCACCCATCCCAGGGTCCAATCCATCAAAGTTCATCATGGTTCTCTTAAAGCAACCTAAAAACAATCATAAAAACAATGCATTATAGTTGTGCGTCAAAGCAAAAATGACAATGCTAAGTATTTTTGCTGATGATGAATGCAGTTGTCAAGCAGGAAAAAAACATTATTCAACTCTATGAAATAACTAGATTCCACACGTGAATCATGGTTATCGAACTACTCGAATAAAGGGAATAATTTGTAATAAAATAAAATTAGAATTAGTTATAAAGTAATTTCACTTAGCACGTTTTGCAGTGTGCCTTTACTGAAATATTTAACAATACAAAATATAATGCAATTTAAAGGGTAAACAATTATAAAACAAATGTAAAATGTCTTAAATAGTGCATGTATGGATGATAGCATGACAATCATATTCAATAGCAATGATTAAACACAACTCTATTGCTAGCAGCAGTGATATAGAGCAGCTTTTTGCACCTACACATAAATCAACAAATATCTGTAATGAAACAGAAATGTAAATTCTATGAAATGAATAAAATTTGCCATGAAACCTTTGTCTGGCCTTTAATCTGTCTTTACTTGCCATGTTCCCCATTCACAACAAAAACATCGCGGCTGCAAAAACACTTCCGGGTTAGTCAGGGATGACGTCACGAGCAGTGATCGCAAAGTTCCAACATCCCGTTCCCCATTCAAATAATAACTATTTTTTTTCTACGAGCTGATACTGTAGTTTGTATTGCAGGATTGTACAGAAAAAGATGTTTGTCAGTGTTTCTCTGGTACAGAAGCGGCACACACTGTGGAGACGATGGGAAACTTTGGCTAATCTTCCAGTTAATCTATAAGAGTAATTCAGGTTTAAAGTGTCAAATGAAAAGGTTATTCTCACTTCCTTCACTTTAAAGATGTGAAACGTTTTCTGAAATTAGATTAAATTATAATAAAAAATGTTAAATTAAAGTTTGGTCGCCATTAATGTCGGGTTAATGTTAGAAATTAAAATTGTGTTTTGTAAAGATTTTCTGCTTTCCATGTCGTGGCAGTTCAGTCCACGAGTTACTAGTTTAAAATGTTTATTTATATTTTCCTAATTCCCATCAGATTCATCTTTTGTTTACTTCTTTATTGCTCATATACAAATCCAAGGCAATACGAGGGCAGTTAGCGGGGTGACTCAGTCAGGGTTTTTTTTGTCTTTTGTTTTGACAGGTAGATTGCAGCGCCGCTCAGAATATAAGACAGACGCTCATCTGCTCTCTCCACTTGAGCTTAATCGAACACTACGAACGACCCACCATCATGAATTTTATAAATGGATTTATGGTTTTTTTTATGTTTTTTTTTTATGCTGCAAGTGCTCCGGCTGGTCAACATGATGATTGCAGCAAAGTCCGTGATAGTGCTTTACAATTCAATCAAATTTCTAAAGTTGCGGTAAGAGATTTTGGTTGTTATATGATTTAACACTCTATTCTAGACTTATAATTTGTAAGTACGCCAAATATGATTTGCTTTCTTTTATATCATAGTTTACAGTTACTCTTATTTTCCGTTTTCTTCATAGTTTGTAAGCAGACATCAAAGAGGCATCAAAAACTTCACCACCTCTCTTGCCTGGATGGACGCACAGGACCACTGCGATCCCAGGACTCTCAGACTAAATCCTGAGGTAAACATTAAGACTAAGTCATTAACACATCACAGAAACATGAGGGGAAAAAACATGCGTAGAAAGTGAACCTACTCACTGTGGGAGAATAGATAATGAATGTTTTGTGTCTTCTCTTTCAGTCTTGTGTCAAAAAGATGCTGGATGTTCTAACAAGCTACGAGTCGTTTGTGAAGACCGTGGCTGAGTATGACTGCCCAGACGCCCGTAAAGTGATGCCAGTCCTGAAGGAGCTACTTAAAAACATGAAGGAATGTGTGAGGACGGAGTACCATCCCCTCAACGTGAGCTCAAAACTGATCCACGCTTAAATACAGAGAAAAACATAGTGCAGTTTTAATGAACAAATTTCTATATTTAAAGGTGGTTGCTCTCATTGAAGAGCCAATTCAGTCCTGGCAGAAGCCCCTCGTGTGCAGTTACACAATGGAACGACTTTTCTCCTTCTCCATCCTCACGGCACGTGTCTTTTCTGTCGGGGATCCGGCGAACCACGCAGAGCCCACGGGTCGTGATTCTCCAAACTGTGCCCAGAAAAACGTTTAAAAGGATTTTTCTTATTTGATCTCATTGATCACATTGATCAAAATGTCTAGCACAGCCCATTGGTTTACAACAACTGATGAAACTGTGTTTTCTCTACAGTGTACTTCCAATGGATAAATATTTATATATTTATATTTATAACAGCCTGTACTATTTATTCACAACCTATTTATTATATTTATTTTAAGTATGTCTATTTCTACATATATATTTCTTTAGTAAAATATGTTATCAGTTCATCTGCGCTGTCTGATTCATGATTTCTTATTGAAAAACCTGTGTTACCTGCTCTGACGATGCTCTCACGTTTTGTATGAAATTCCAAACACACACAGCCTTTCTGCTGTGTTAGGAATGTGATAAGAGGGAAGCTGTGCTTTCCTCAAACACTCCTCTCCAGAGATGCACCACTTCCCAGGTACTTCCTGCTTTGTTTATGTCCAGTAAAACTGCAGTGGTTCCTCTCACTGAAGATGAGGTGAACTCAAATGAGGAAGATGCAGAAACAGCCAGCTCAGCATAAACTGTAACTCAACCAGGAAGTTTTATGTCAGTGATTCTTTTAGTGTCGTCATCTTATTTGGTTCCATATGCTTGAAAACTTACAACAGTGTACCTACTGGAACTCCCTTTATTATAATCAGTATAACTATAATGTACAGGTGTGTGATGAGCACATGTAGCTTTTTTTTTTTTTCTTATTTGATCTCATTGATCACATTGAACAAAATGTCTAGCACAGCCCATTTGTTTACAACAACTGATGAAACACTGTTTCACAGTGTACTTCCAAAGGAGAAATATTTATATTTATATTTATATTTATATTTATATTTATATTTATATTTATATTTATATTTATATTTATATTTATATTTATATTTATATTTAACAGCCTGTACTATTTCCTCCGCAGTGTGGGCTGCTCCATGGGGGACAGCTGTGACTCGCCTGTGGAGGATGATTACATGACTTCATTGCTTTGTTCTCTTCAGGACAGTGGTTCAGGTCACACAAAAATCAGTTTCAGAATTGCCTTTCTGAGCTCTCATAGCCTTCCAAAGTTTCATCCCCTTTAAATTAAAACAATATACTCAAATGTGTTATAATTGAACCACAAACACTGTTATCTTGGTTATTATTATTGGCCTATTTGGGTTTTTGATTGGTGATAATGTTAGCTACAACTGTCCTGGGGCAGACTCACTGCCCTGGGGCAGACTCACTGCTGCACCTCCCTTGATTGCAACAGTCACACATTTATCATGAATGCACCCATGTAAAAAATAAACTAATTTCTGAGTTTGTTTGTTAAAGGAACCAAGTGAAGCAACCCGTTTATGATGTTATTCAATTGGGCAAAATGTACAAAGAAAGATCTATGCCCCAAGACAAAGCCTCGCACATCTGTTTGAGGCTGACAACAATATGCCTCTGAGCAGTGAGTAGATAACATATTAAACTCAATCCAATGTGAATTTTATTATGTTATTTATTGAACTATGGGTTACACATAGCAAATATTTTATGAATCTCTACAGATTACTACTACATTCGGGTTAGGTCTATATGCAGTATAAAGGAATATAAAAATTCCATAACAACAATTAATCAATAGAGAGTAAAGAGACAAAATATTGGCATAAAAACCGATTGTTTATTCTGAAATATTTTGGGATAGAGCACTAAATAACTACAACCAGGTTTTAGGCCACAACCAAGTGTAACAGGTGGTCATCAAGATAAATTTGCCTGTTATTAGAATTGCAATTTTCTCAAAAAATTACTTGAGTAAATGTAGCCTAATCGATTATTGCGACCCCACTTAAAGCCAGTATGCAGTAAGCTCTGTCCCTCCAAATGATGGTCCTTCACTGCAGAGGCTTGTCCTTTGACCTCTGAGCTGAAGCTACAGGAAGCCGCTCAAGTCAAACAAAGGCGGGGTTTAGAAAAGTAGGAATTTCCTGCTGGCTACGACAACAGGGAAGGTAAAGTTTGTTCTGTCGTCATACTTAAATAAACGTAATTAATAAACAGTTTTTCGGGATATTCTTTAAGACGGCATTTAGAAGAATAGCTAAAGTGAAGTATAATGTATCCTGCTAACGAGCTTCTGTTACTGAAAAGCAGAGCGCGCAGTACGAACATTAGCCAAGAGTTAGCATCCTGCTCACACTGTTCACAGCTAGCATCATTTAGTTTTTAAGAGTTTGCTCTATGTCATGACAATTGCATAACTCAACTTAATCGCTTTTTAGATTCAATAGCGCTTTAATTACAACATCCAGAGTTGATCAAATAAGTACTGTACAAAAAGATACACGTGAAAAGCCTAATTTCTATTCAGTGTTACACAAATGATTTATTCAATATCTGTAGCTTAGTTATTTCTGTTACAAACAGTGTGGATAGGTAACAGTGAGGATGTGAAGGGCAGAGTCGTACTCTTAGAGTTAGATTTCTTTTCTTTAAATACTTAAATACTTTCCTGACTTTCTGTATATAATTTACATTTAGTGTTAACCTATGGCCCCACCATAGTCTGAGAAAACAAACTGGGCAGTATATTATAGTATTATTAGAATGGAGCAAAGCAGCTTTACAATAAATTAAAGTGCTACTGTATAATGTATTTAATAATAGTTAGCTTAGTGGTTCTATCCCAGCTCAGGACACGCTGTTTTTATGTCTTTGTGTAAGATAATAAATAATAATAATGGCTTACACTTGTAATGCTGACAGAAGCGAGACTGCCAATCTGCGCCATTGGCCCCTCTGACCACCACCTATCATTCGCGCACACACCACGTTCATACTAGGCAATGTGGGTGAAGTGTCTTGCCTAAGGACACAACGACAGAACTTGGTCTGAGTGGGACTCGATCCTCCGACCTTCGGGTTGGGGTACCAACACTATAACCACTGAGCTACTGCCGCCCCGAAGATACTTTGTATTGGTGGTCACAGGAGACTGGGGGCAGTACGCACGTACCCCAGAGCATCTATGACTACAGAAGTAGCTTGCCACCTCCAAGTATGGAGTGAATTAATAATGCCTACAGTGTAGTGCTATGAGAGGCCTGTCAAGACTGTAAAGAACAATAAAATTATAGGTCACGATAGGCCCAGCAGAAGCAAACATTGGCACTGTTTTTTTGTTTTTTTTTTGTTTATGCTCAAACTAAGGCTGGGCACTTAATCAATCTCAAACTGTTCTGTTACTGTATTTTCCTGCAGATGAATGTTGGCGTCGCTCACAGCGAGGTGAACCCAAACACACGGGTGATGAACAGTCGGGGCATCTGGCTTACGTACTTGCTCCTCACTGTGGTACTTCACATCGTTCTCCTCAGCATCCCCTTCTTCACTGTGCCCCTCGTTTGGACCCTCACCAACGTCATTCACAACCTGGTAAATAGGCCACAGACAAAAGAATTCACAATACAACAAAAAAGTGCCAAAAGGCTGTAGAAGTATTCATTTATTGTGAGCAAATATGCAAAAAATAATCATTCTGTAACTTGATGAAAAGAAGTTAGCTTTGTGTTTACAAATGAATATCTACTTGTGATGGCCAGACTCCCTCTTCCTCAGAGTCATCACAGCCAGTATGGCTCATCACTGACTACATTGTAGTAACACGTTTTTCTCTATACATGTGCCACATATAAAATCCATATTTCTGGTGCGATGGCTGATTGGCAATTCTGACTACTCCAGCAGGGCGCCTGTGGCTGTAAAGTCTGATATTAATTAATAAATATCAAATATTGATCAGATTTTAAGTCTTCATGTAACCGCAGCCAGTGTTGGTATTGAGATAAAAAAATCCAAATCTAACTCATTCTTATTTTATTCTGAAATTGTTCTTATTGTTTTGAGCGTGTATAACAGAAGGGGTCTCGAGGTTAATTAGTTTATAAAAGTCATAATATAATCATTAAGTTAAATATTAATCAAATATTAACTTGTCAAATTAGTTAAATTCTGTCTACAAAAAAGTAAAACCTAAATGTGAAGTGTTTATTTTTTTATTTATCTGTGTCTACTTCATCATTCATAAGGTTTGATTTTATAAAGGCATTTTATAAGGGTAGTCTATTATTAGACTGTCTATAAACATGAATTATAATCTAACAGTAAATAGTTTATGATGACATCTTAATGTAATTATCATTTCCAGGTTAATGAGGAAATATTGGTCAGAGCACTCCTTTTATTTCTGTGAATGTAGTTTTAGTCTATAGAGTTTAGTTTATAGATTATAGTTGGGTGTAATGTTTTTGTTGCTCAGGTGATGTATCTGTTCCTACACACGGTGAAAGGCACTCCATTTGAGACCCCAGACCAGGGCAAAGCTCGGCTGCTGACACACTGGGAGCAAATGGACTACGGCGTTCAGTTCACCGCGTCACGCAAATTCCTCACCATCTCCCCCATTGTGCTGTGAGTGTAGAGCACTGAAAGTGTCTCATCATTTTTTCATTTTGTAAAGTTTGTAAAGAGATGCATTGCAGGAAAACAGCTGTAGAGGTGGGTGATTTAGATAATTTTGAAACGGTTATGAAGGAACACAAACTTAGATTTTTATCGTATAATAGAAAAAACACCTGCGAAACACTTCAGTGTAGATTTGTAACGAAATTCTTCAAAGGTGATATTTTTGAACCTTTGTATTTTGTTGGTCCATTTACATTTTGTGCAATATTTGAAGCCTCACCATTTACTGTGATGTTTAGCACATTTCTAATGAATTGCAAAAATATGATCTGATTATCATTTGTGGAAAAGTAAAACACAAAAAAAATAATAAACTCAAACCTTGTCTCATTTACGGATAAAACATTAACTACATTTTATAACTTAATAATAGGTGTGCATGTGAAAAATATACAAACTTTCTAAACCAATATGTAATTTGAATTGAGACAAATCCTTTCATCACTTTCTTTCCTCCACAGGTACATTCTGGCGAGTTTTTACACAAAATACGATGCAACACATTTCTTAATCAACACTGGCTCCCTCCTGAGCGTCCTTTTACCAAAGCTGCCTCAGTTTCACGGGGTGCGAATATTTGGGATCAACAAGTATTGACCTTCCAACACAGGAGTTAAACCAGCAACACTGGATCATTTTGGACTTTGAGAAGAATCATTCCAAGTGATTGTTACTGAAACATTGTAAAATACAGCCATGGAGAGTCAATCCACGGTTTTTAAATATGATAAATTATGATGTTTCCTGTTTGCATTTATTGTAAAGATTTTTTTTACGAAATGCACTGGCTGCATGTTTGAAATGTTTAGGGTAGTAACTTGTTATATCATTAGTGAAATTGTGTTGAATATTATGAAGGATAATAAAGTGTATATTGCTGCTGAACACATAATGTATGCTTGCAAATATTAAGATTTTGTAAGTTACTGGAGCTAGCACTAGGGTTAATACTAAGGATGATGAAGCAGCAGCCAAAACATGCCAGCGTCCAAAACATGCCAGCGTCCTCTCACATCCAGGTGTCAAATGTCTAAAGTATCAAAAATCAAATACTAAAATTAGGATCGAAGCTAGATACTCATTTGGGCAGGTATTGACACTAAAAATGTCACATTCACAGGACAGAAATGAAGCTTTCTCAAATAGCTTTAGGATCTTAAGCTGTATCAGAAAACCAATACGCCCATGGACCACTATGGAACCTACCTGGACTGAGGGATTACACAGATAGAAGGCCACGGTAATATAAAAAAGTACTATTTAATGTTGAAAATCACATTATATTGAAGAAAGTGTTTAACCATCATTATGGTATCTGAACTGATATTGAGTCTCCAAAATAGAGTTTGAAATTTTACTATGACAAAACTAGCCATCATAGGGCTTAGGAATCTACTTGTTTGAATTCCCATTTTGAATCCCCGGAGGTGGAGGATGAGGCATTAAGCTGTTGAAACGTGGGTCTTTGTAAATAGGGGAAGTCCACACTTTACATGAGGCCAGTGACAGAGGCAGTAGCTGTAGGTCATAAACTTCATGAAACAGGGATTCCCCAGTTCTGCATGTGTAGAGTTTGTTTGCATTAAAGGGAGGTTTCTTTGTCAGGGACCAGGTTAAAGGAAGTGCACTATAGGAAATGCTGGGCCATGTGAATGTGATGCCACTGCAGAATATGCCAATGAGACACTGGGAAACACATGCAAATACTACAGCCTGTGTCAGCTGTTCAGGAATGCTGGCAATACTGGGGTGTTCCCTTCTTTAAACAAAAACAAAAGTAGATGGTAGATAGTAGATATCAACAGCCATTAAATGTCAAATTCACAGATAAATTGAAAACATTTAACAAGCATGAAATGGTGGAACTGCTTACGTACATTAACTGAAATCCTCACAATAGTGTAGGGTAATGAAAAAGATCAAAAATCAATACTAAATATCCATCTGAAAAAGTATTGATAGTAAAAAAAAATCACATTCACAGGACAAAAATGAACCCTTCCTGAATAGCTTTGGAAAGATCTTGAGCTTTATCGGAACAAGTATAAGACCACATAGACTAGTATACGCCCATGGACCATTATGGAAACTATTTGGACGACTGAGGGATTGCATAGGTATAAGGCCACATGGTAATATAAAGGAAAGTACTACAATTTAATGGAAAATTCACATATTGTCAAAGTGGTTTTAAATATCATTGTATTGGAATCTGTAGATTTGTGTAGATTCCTTAGTTTGAAATTCGATTCAATTCAAGTGCAATCTTAAGTTCTCGATGTATCTTGTCTCCAAGATGTTAACGCTTGGTCTGAAATGTATTAGTTTTAAATTAAAATCAATCTGCTTAATTAATGAAAATGAATATGCTCGTCTTGTAAAAAGTGTAAATATTATTTATGAGTCTTAAACATAACAGAAAATGGAAAGGGAGTCAGCTCAAATGCATTCACAAAATCTAAAACTATCATGTCTCATGTATCTGTTACATTTCAGAATACATGTACAAGCAAAGAAAATGTTCCCATTCCCACTAAATTCACACAGTAGAATACCACCTTGTTTAAAAAAAAATTACACTACAAGCCTGTTCAGTGATGGAGTCTTGAGTTTAAATAGTTCTTCTCATCACAAAGTCCAGAATTTTATCTTAAGGTAAAATTCATCACCAGAAATTGAGTGTGGTCATACAGTGAAAGTTCTTTTAAAGAAGGGTCCGTGATGAGCCACAGTCACTCTGGATCTATAATGGGTTTCACGTCATCTTCATCGTCAGTGTCGAAAATGTCTTCTTCAAAAAATGACCCTCCAAATCCATATTCCTGAGAATGGACCGACACCTCATTTGGCATAAGGTGAGAAGAGCCCTCAATGAAATCAGCAAATCTGCAATATAAAAAGGAATTATTATTTTACATGTATTATTTTAATTTATTATATTATTATTATTATATTAAGACCATAAAACAAAGTAGTTGTAGTCAAAATTTCATAACGTAAATGTTTCAAAAAACACTTTTTTTGTATTCCATTGTCTTATTAATATCATGTCCCTCAGCTCAGACTTTCACTAAGTTGGGTTTCATGCTCTTCTTATCTCTTAACATCTCAAAAAATGCAATACACTCTTTGTATCTCAATGAAATCATACAAGATTACAGAAGTAATGATATCATTCCAAACCCCAAATTCTTCTATCACCTTTGGGGAGACTGCAGCCTGGATACAGTCTTCCATGTATTAAACTCAGGGCTCTTGCAGTACTGTTTCAACTCCTCTAGGGCGCGCCGCGTCTCCTCCTCCCCCTGCCTCTGATACTCCTCCTCTGTTAACAGGCGACGTGGCTCTGGTTTCCAGTTCACAAAGCGTCTAATTTTTCTGCATAGAAAAAAAACACAAATGAAGACATTGAAATACACTATCAAAATTCTACTCTAAAACACTAAAAAACATTTCCCTTCATCAGTATTCTAACCACAGGTTTTAAATAATGGACAGTTAGGTCCAGAAAATTGAAACAAAAGATTTTGAACTGGGAAAAAGTCCTCAAAACGTCACAAATGATAGGCAGCATGAACAGGTGAGTTTCATATTTCATTCATATTCATATCATGTATGTATGTCAATACATATATACACACACATGTCAATTATTTGTCTATGGAGATTCATGAGTTTCAAGCTATGGTGACTGTTTTCGATTCCTATAGCAATCAAGCAATTATAATCTGAATATTTAATGATGAAAGTTCATCAGGAAATCCTTCAAATCAGGAAGGAATCGCTTGACTAAAAAACAAATAGATTTTCTGACCTCAAGACTTAACTTACCCTTGCACAGCTCTACGGCAATGATTCAAGGACATTTTGCTAGAGCCATCCTCCTCCTGACACTGCCAAGTCGAGATGGTTATTTTCCAAGACGACACATCCTGTACTTGTAATTCCTAATAATAATGGCAACCTGACCTGTTTTTAATATTTCCTAGTACTTGAGTTCCAGGACTTGATAAAAAATTGCTAATGTGAATTCATAGGGACCAACTGACTGCATTAAAAGGTGCACTATGTAACTTTTCTGTTGATTAATTTGCTTGTCTGTTTTGGTTTCATTGTTGATTTTCAAACTTGATTTTCTGTTGGATAAATCACTTATGTTCAGCCCTAAGAGGCAACTGCTGTTGTGATTTTGGGGTTTAGAAAAATCAACTGAATTGAACTTTTCTGGTGGCAACTTGCTGTCATGGAGATTTTATTGCTTTCCGTAGCATAATGTCAATTTGTGGAGTGGAACAAATTAAGCAATTTTGCTTGTGTTAAATTGCATGCATTCACCTGTGGCATCACCTGTCATCTGTGGACTTCAGCTCTGCGTTCAACACCATCCTCCCTGCTCTGCTCCAGGACAAGCTCGCTCAGCTCAACGTGCCTGACTCCACCTGCAGGTGGATCACTGACTTCCTGACGGACAGGAGACAGCGCGTACGGCTGGGGAAGAATGTCTCGGACACTCGGACTATCAGCGCAGGCAGGGCTGTGTACTTTCTCCCCTGCTCTTCTCCCTGTACACCAACTGCTGCACCTCCAGCCACGACTCCGTCAAACTGGTTAAGTTTGCGGATGACACCACCCTCATTGGACTCATCTCGGACAGCGATGAGTCTGCCTACAGGAGGGAGGTGGACTGGCTGGTGTCCTAGTGCAGCAGCAACAACCTGGAGCTTAACGCCCAGAAGACAGTGGAGATGCTTGTGGACTTCAGGAAAGTCACAGCCCCCCTGCCTCCCCTCACCCTGACGGACTCCCCCATCACCACTGTGGACTCTTTCTGCTTCCTGGGCACCTGCGTCACCCAGGATCTCAAGTGGGACCCAACCATCAGCTCCCTCATCAAGAAAGCCCAGCACAGGATGTTCCACCTGTGGCAGATGAGGAAACGCAAGCTGCCGGTCCAGATGATGGTGCAGTTTTACACGGCCATCATTGAGTCCATCCTCACCTCCTCCATCACTGTGTGGTTCGCTGGGGCCACTGCCAGGGACAAACAGAGACTGCAGCGCATTGTGCGCTCTGCTGAGAAGGTGATTGGCTGCAGCCTTCCATTGCTACAGGACCTGTACGTCTCCAGGACTCGGGTGCAAGCAGGCCATATAGCAGCTGACACCTCTCACCCTGGACATGGACTATTCGAGCCACTTCCCTCTGGCAGGAGGCTACGGTCCATTGGGACCAGAACCTCTCGTCATAAGAACAGTTTCTTCCCCTCTGCCGTTTGTCGCATGAACACTTTATAATATTTGCACAAAACTGGACTCTTTATAACACTGGCCACTTTAATAAGTCATGTTTGCACTGTTGTTCTGAGGCTGCTGTTGTATATATTTTCTACCTTTTATTTTATTGTTTTTTAAGCATATCTTTTTTTAACTTCGTGCATGCCCTTATTTGTATTTATTCAGTGTGTTTTATGTTGCACTTTATCACCAAAGTAAGTTCCTAGTTTGTGAACTGTGTTCACAAACGATGGCAATAAAAGGATTCTGATTCTGATCTTCATAGAAATAAACAAGTTTAATGCTGCTGTGGGACATTTCAGGCAACTCAATAACATGAAGACAATGGAGACAGCCAACCCTCTACCAGAAGAGTTATAACTGAATGCGACTAACAACCACATTTTTGTCTTGTGCAAGCAGAGTTATCTGTTGTTATGTTGAGTAAAAAACCTATAATAAATTCTAAAACAACACGACCTGCTATGCTCCATATGTGCCAATACATTATTGATAGAGAGCACTCTATTTGATGTTCAGTCTTGGTGATTATTATAATACTCTGGCGCCACCTTGTGTTTTATGGCAGGGCTTACCTCCACAGAGCAATTGCCAGTGAAACAGGGTAATCCAGGTTTTTGGCCAACACCAGTGACACGATGATGGCAAAAGCGACAGGCTGGATTTGAATGCCTGTGTAAATGAGGATCAGTCCCAGCAGCTGAAGAGTCCATGATAAGATGTTGATGCTCTTTTCATCCACCAGGGGTCCGTATCGGTAACAGATGGCAAAACTGATGAACCCCACAACTGCCACATAACCTGAACAGAACACAGCAAAGTTCATTAATACAGGAGTTTTAGTTTAGTTTTTCATTAAGATGCATAACTTGCATAAGTGTAGAGGGGATTACCTAGTTATTGAAATACATTCAATTTTATGCCTTTTCAAGTATATATACACCGGTAATTATGAAAATACCATATTTTCAAAAACAGGACCTTCACCTTAACATATCCTTTATATTATTAACACTGTCCTCAATTTGCCCATTAAACATAATGAAAAACTGCACAATGCCAACAGAATATTTCTCCCTTGTAAAATCATTAAATTATACATTTTCTTTTTTTGCCTGTTGCCATCTAAATTAAAGTCTTGAGAATCATGTTTATCTAAAATCAGAGACCAAAAAAATGCTGAAATATAATGCTGTTGATCATTTAAAATCTACATATGCAAATAAATTTGTACCTAAAACAAAATGCCAGTGGGTTTTGAGAATGGAGTGCAAGTTCCTGAACACGAGTTGGATGGCATAAATGGAGAATGACCAACCACCAGCAACTAGAAGGTAAAAAGGGCCTTTCTGTGGAGAAATATCAAATTTCAATATAAAAACAAGTTTTGAATAAGGTGTAAATCTCATATTTCGCTTACCTTTGGCATAAAGCGGTACAAAACAAAGAAGAGAATGATGAGAGAGGCAATTATCCCTGTGCTCATGCCAGCAGAGTAGTAGAAAAGTTGACTCCTAAAGAATAAAAAGGTGTTTCATCACAAGACATTATGATAAACGGTGTTACAATTAAAAAAAAACAACAGAATCTTCAGTTTTACAAGCCACAATTATTGACTTGATGGGAAATAATTAATGAAACCCTTAATAGTTAATACACTTTCATTCCCACTGTCTACATTACATTATCCTATTTATATTATTTGATCTGCTTTGTATAATCAAATGCAAACATTTTGCTAAGTCAGACATTGTCCTAAAGTTTAGTCTATAGTTTGAATCAACCATCTCAAATCAATATCCCGGTAAAGTAATTGGACTTACTTGCTAAGCGAATCTGCAAACAGGAACAACAAACCTCCAGTGAGGAACACCAAAAACAGATAGATATCAAATTCTGCAAATGAGAGAGATGATTTTAGCAGGTATTATACATTTCACATTACAATATTATGCTATAAAAAGAGCATTGACAGAGAACCAACTTGGAACAAACTATTTTATGCATTCCTTTTACTTCATATAAATATAATATTTTCATTACTTTATGCTTCACCAAAGCACATTCAAAGTTTGTGAATTCTGTTTACAGACGATGGCAACTGGTAGTTTTCCGATTGTAGAATGTGATGATGTCAAGAGCCCCCACCTTTTTGGTCCCACAAGAAATATGGAAGCAGTGAATTAACAAATGTTGAATCTTATATCTATTATTGACTATATGCAGGAACTGACTGTATTACAAGAAAACAATCTGCATTTTAATAATATTAATTTTAGCCGTCTGCAATTGTATTAACTATTATTATCTTAGATTGCTGTGATGTCATCTGAAACCCAGCTGTTCACTCTTCATAGCTGCAGTTATTTTGCATGGGGCTGTCTATCTTGACAGCACATAATTTCTATATGTAATACAAAGCAGTTTTAAAGAGAATTTGTGCGTTGTTGACGTATTGGTGCACATGAATATTGAACATTTTAAACAAATTAACATTTTTTTAAATCATATTTTAGCTGCAAAACATTTCTCAAATTCTTGATATAAATGAATGGGGTTCCCGCTTAGCTGAAGTGCTGCCACAACGAAAGTGTGATTTAGAAGCTTTTAGAGGCAAACGTGGGTGGGGCACAATAAGGTAATAATAAAGCTTTTTGGATTAACAAAATTAAACATACTTCGTAAAGTCTTGAGAGTATACTTAGTTCCATCCACAGGCTCCATTTTGAGGCATGTCTTTTTTTTGAAGAGATTGATGTTGATGGAGGTTTCATTGTGATTCTCACGCAGCCAGCTCTGGAACCAGCCCCAGGCGCTCCAACGCTCCAGCTCCTGTAGCTGCTCCTCATCGTCCACAATGTGCACCTTAAACCCCCTCGAGCTCCACACTTTGACCTGAGAAAATGTTTGTATTATCAAACCATCTGTAACATGTCAATGTAAAGTATAGCTAATGTATTGTGTCTATTTTACACCTCTCATTCTCACTGCAACTCACCTGAATCCTTGTCCATGTATGTTTCCATGTTGGGACAATAGTATTTTGGTAACAGAAGACTTTAGACCCAGACGAAACTTGTTCAACACCGTACTGGAGATTTACAACTGAATTTGAGCCTATGATGTACAGACAAAAAATATTTAGAATAATATGTAAATAACACATGACATTGTGTGATAAACAAAGACTTGACCAGACACAAACTAAATATACTAAACATTCAGGCCAATAATCCCCGACCTTCATCAAAACAAGCTGTGATTTCATAAAACGGGAAGATGTGGTTCTATGCTTTTACTTTGTGCAAGACAAAAATGCAATACAACACATACGTTAAAGTTAAAGCTCATTCTTTTCCGGTCAATTGTACGTAATGTCTACGTTGCAAATGTATTAAATAGTTTAAACTCCCTAAACACAGTTGTAGGCGCTGTAGCCAGTTTTACTGGTTTTAACCCGTCATAAGCTAACCTGTGTTAGCACGTCTGAGAGGCTAAGAAGCGACCAGCACTATGTTAAAGAGGAAAAAGATAATATTTATTGCGGCGCTGTCTCTTACCTGTAGCCTGGTGAGATAATGGGGGCAAACAATACAGTATAAAAGCAAAAGCAAACAGTTTTACAGCCATACAGTGGAAGTCTTTTATCAATTTCATGCAGCCCGCCATGATGACGCCGTGACGAGCATTCGCCCCGCCTCTTCCGGGGTCTGACAGACAGAGTAATCAGCCAATCAGAGAACCTCAAACCTAGGGTCAAAAACAAAAACATATTAACATAAATATACATTTTACTTATTTGACTTGGAAAATATACTCTTGCACAGTACTGCCTTAAATAAATTACAGCATTTGAAACCATTTTATTTATTAATTTTTTATTTGCGTTGTTCACATTGTAGACCGATATAGTGCAAGGCAGTTGTAATAAATTTAGGTTACAAGGCATTCAGAAGAATAAAATCCTTTTCAATTGGGCGCAGTAACACAGACAAAAGTGAAAAACAGATATTTGATCGCCTAACGTCATCATAAAATAGGAATAACCGCAACTCAAGCTGATTTGCTCTGTAAAAATGTGATTTTTTTTTCCCATCTTTTCTGTGTAATCTAATGATTAATGACCACACGTTTGTGTGGGTAAGTGTTCCTAAGAAGAAGTTACAGTCACTCATCCTCTGATGGTAAAGCCAAGCGTATAATAACAGTGTGTAGGCTCACAACACTGACAACTGCACAACCATATTCTGCATTAATACTTGATAATGAGTCATATGGTCATATGCCATATTATGAATAAATTATAATTTGAGCTTTTAATGCCTCCATTGGCTGAAATTTAGTTTAGACATTGAAATAATCATTCCCCATCGAATCAACATAGCCCCTTCAGCAAAAATGTTATCCCATTATTATTTCCTTGTTACCATTTCAGTTGTTGAAAAAAGTTGAGAAATTACACAATGTACCTCTAATAGGTTTCACGGTATTGCGTTTAATAGGCGGGAGACGTTGTTCAACACTATGCTTATTCTGAATCTATGGGATAGCCTGAACTTTACATAAGACACCAGACCTGATTATTATGGCAAAGTCTATTTCTAGGCTTATTATAAGGTTTATTAATGCTCATTGTCAAAAAAAAAACAAAAACACAATTTGGCCATTTTATTAGGCAGACCATATCAGGTCTCACAACGGGAGTAGAATGGGTCACTGGAGGGTCCATTTTGCCAGAATTGCGCCTTCGTTTGCGTTTGCTTGTGTGCTGATTTGTTCCTGTTACAGAGGAACAAATACATCAGAGCTAGGCCTTCTTTACAGAAATTAACTAACTGAATGTTAACTAATTAAATGCCAAGTCTTACATTTGTGTTTGCCTCAGGAGTCATTATGGATGAAATGAACAGATGGATTTGTTTAAAGGACCTAGAAACGCAGCTTTTATCTGTCTAAACTCAGTAATTTGTTAAAAACGTCTCTACTGTAAACACATTTTTAGCATAAATCGTGTAACGCGTTAACAGCGGTGATGGAGCTGGTGCAAAGTCGTGCCCCTGTTGCCATGGCCACAGCGCAGATTGAGGGAGGAGTCGCTGAAGTTTGTGAGACCACGGCGCAGGCACTTCAGTCGCTTCATTCCTCTTTGTGCTGCCCAAAACACTGATCACACACAAGGTAGGTCTTTGTGTTCGATCTTTAGTCTCTGTGCTTGTTAAATAATCCTTCTTCTAAAAGTTAATGCTGAGAAACACAACATTTATCCTTGTTTTGTCGGAATTAACGGACAATGTTATGCTTACGGCTGTTTGTTTTCCCAAATCTGTCGTTAAAGAAAGTGCTAGCTAACTTTACGTTTTCAAAGAGAAGTAAAAGTGATAGTAAACCTGTCTATGTGATTATATATTACGCATTAAGCTTTCAGACGTTAAACATATCTAATAAGACGAAGGCGTTTGGTTTTATTTAGTAATTTAGCCTGTAACAAAGCGCTTATTGTTCGCTTTGATTAGCGGTTCCTCGGCCGTGACAACTGCCACTTTAAAATGCCGCTGACTGTAACGTATAAGGTCAAAATAAGAAAAGTCAAGCAAAAGAAACCGACATTTGTGTTGTTTGCCTTTATATCTTAGCTAACTTGTGACCAGAAACATAATACTTTAGTAAACAGAGGTGTAGCCTTTGTAAACTTACAATCAAATACAGTTAAAGTTATATTATCAAAACCTTTCAAATATACTTTCCCTTGATTGGCCCAATATCACAACACTACTTTGAAGATTTGATCAAACAGATAATCCAAGCTACAGCCAAACAATGAAACATGCAAATGGAAGAATGTCCCAGGACAACCCAACAGTTTGGAAAGGAAAAACTCAACCCATGTGTGGAAAAATATACCTCAAGGAGATCCACTCCCATAAACTGGCTGAAATGTGTCCATGACTGACCCATATCTCAATTGTTATAATGTTAAATATTCAAGGGTTTCTGACAAATGATTCCTTCCTGATTTTACTTGTTTAGTTGCTTTAACAGCAGAGGACCTTTGCTATAACTTGAAGCCCATGACTATATCGATGTGTAATCTTTCCATGTGACGATTAAACTGTAATGGACCTTCTGTTTTTTGTTTTTTGTTTTTTCTAGACTACTGATCCAAACCAGTCATGGCTGTAGAGGGTGGATTGAAGTTGGTCAAGTACCTCGTTTTTTTCTTCAACTTTATTTTCTGGGTGAGTAAAATCATGCTTTTTGTAACCAAACCAATCACCGACTAATTAAAGGAACTTGGCCATGAAAACAAGTGAACAAGTCAGATAAGATTTTTGACATTGTGTTTATCATCATCTTTGAGTCCCTTTTTGTTGTATAGTTTCAGTTCTTGATTAGAAAGAAAATATTCATTATGTTATCAAAAAGGAAGAAAGGACTTTTTAATGTTTTTTTTGTAATGTTTTGGGTTTCATATTTTAAAAGCCAAAGTAGATTAGTTGAGTTATAAAAAGTGTTGTTAACATTTTAGAACAGAATATATCTTTGTATTACACTTTTTTTGTAAAACTGTAAAATGGAAAAGGCATGGTTGCATGTTGTGTATTACTAATAGAATAGAGGGTTTTAACTGGTCATATCCTAAAACCGCAAGCTCCTTCCTGCTGTGACCTTATCTGAGCACACACAGCTGAGGTGGCAATGATGGTATGTTGGTCTTATGACTGGATTTGAGTAGTGTAACTGCACCATGTGACCCATTGTAAAAGAGTACATATTTTTTGTTTCACTATAAACTCCTAGACTGTGTGATGTCATACAGTTTCAAAGGACTGTTTAAAACCTTACTGGAGAGTAGGTCAAAGGTCTTACATTTGGCCTGGTTTATGGTTAATACCTCTGTAATTGAGGAGAGAAAATTAGAAAAAAGACACCAGGTTTAAAATCTTCAAAAATTGACTGAGGTGAAGCTATTATTTTTACATTAGTAAGAAAAAGAGGTTTATTGCATTAAGTTGATGTTCTTATTTTTATTCCTATGCACCACTTTGGTTGACTGTGGCTGTTGTAAAGCAGTATTCATGGATTAAATAGTTTCCCATTTAAAGGCAATATTTGAGAACTTTTCACCATTCAAATGATATAATGATATATAATGATATTTTTAATAGTTTTAAATTGCTAATTGTTATAAGAACCGGCCAAATTTTCCATCATACAGAAACCCATGGATAGAAATTTAAAAATGGTTTAGTTATATTGTTTATTTATACCTAAGCTAACATTAAGCCCCAAGATGCATTCAGTACACTCTGTAACAAACAAATAATCTGTTGCAACCTTACTTTGGAGATATTAGGATCTTGAATTTGTTTTGTTGTGTCATAGACTAACATTAATGTTGACTCTTTAAATATATTTATAAAGAATATGAACACTACCTGCTTCCAAACATATATTAGTGGTAGATATAGTACTGTTATATTCATGGGTCAGCTTCCTGTTATAGTTAACATTTTGAGGACTTTTCATCATTCAAAAGATAGAATATTTTGTTTTAAGTTGTTAACTATGGCAATGGTCCCAATTTGTCATTTATCATTTTGAAACCCATGGATAGTCTATGGTGTATTGTGTTGTGCTTTGTAAACGTTGCTCTGTTCTTGCTGTGACACATTAGCCTTTTAGCTTTATACTTGAATGATAGCCAAATATTTACACTGAGGGAGTGGTCTGCATTCAAGCAGGGCACACTGGCCACTATACCACTGTGGTTTTGGTAGGGCTATACCCCTCTACAGCTGGCTTTATTTTGTACATGTGTCTCCTAACTCAAATATCACATTTGTAGGGCTATACTCCCCTTCAGGTGGCATTATTTTGTACATGTGTCTTGTAACTCAAGTATCACATTTTTCTATGAAAACTGATTACCAATTAAGCAATATTAGTAAAAGAATTTGAGTGACAATTTGCAGTTTGATAATTGAATAATAGTACACTGCCTGGCCAAAAAAAAGTCGCCACCTGGATTTAACCAAGCAAATAGGTACGAGCCTTCACCACTTGGTCAGGTCTAGGTTCAGCAACAGTCTGTGCTCAAAGAATGAGGTCAGCTGACACCTGAATATACTGAATGACCAGGTTATTCCATCAGTGGATTTTTTCTTCCCTGATGGCATGGGCATATTCCAAGATGACAATGCCAGGATTCATCGGGCTCAAATTGTGACAGAGTGGTTCAGGAGCATGAGACATCATTTTCACACATGGATTGTCCACCACAGAGTCCAGACCTTAACCCCATTGAGAATCTTTGGGATGTGCTGGAGAAGGCTTTGTGCAGCGCTCAGACTCTACCATCATCAATGCAACATCTTGGTGAAAAATTAATGCAACACTGGATGGAAATAAATCTTGTGACATTGCAGAAGCTTATTGAAACAATGCCACAGCATAATCAAAGCTAAAGGCAGTCCAACGAAATATTAGACTGTGACCTATTTTTCTGGTGGCGATTTTTTTTGGCCAGGCAGTGTACGATGCATTGCGTTGCAACATTACCTCATGATTTGTGACAGATTGTCATCAGATTCCCCACGAGGTACTGCATCAGAAAAGTGTACGTCATTTGATTCAGTCTTAATTTATCTCTATTTATCTCTAGTCTATTTATTTACCTAAATTATTTTCCAATTACTTTATCTATGAAAACATGCCCAGATATGTTGGCTGGGTTACATACTTAATTACTTCATATGTATTTTATTGACTGTTAATTGTTTTGGGAGTATAACTCTCGATGTCAGTGTGCCCATTATTGGGAGGCAAAGAGCAATTTAAATATTTGATTTATTTGAAGCCTTAAACACATTGGTTAAAAAAACTCTATTTGCTACAACAAATTTTAACAGATGACTGTATCTACATTATGCGATCTACTTTATTAAATGTAATGTATTTTTAAGTCAGTATTTTAACAATGTGCATTATTCAATGTGCATTATTTATTGTAAAAAAAATATTTACAGATTATATATCTTCAATTCCAATTTAATCAAAAAGTAGATTAATCCTTAAGTTTGTCAAATTGGCCAGGTTGAGTACTGTCAATAAAAGATTCTTGTTCTTATTTACCTAATGGTCTTCTTAGTTAAACAGTTCACTCCTCCAGTATTTATAAAGGACTCCCTGTTACACACACCTCCCAGGATCATGACAAATTAATATTGTATTTCTTCATTCAGACGAATACAGGAACTTAACTCTGTTGCCACATCCCTTTTCTCTTTGGTTTTGTCACTGACAGGTTTTGAGTAAGGAGCACAGTGTTGTAAGATGTTTTGAGAACCCTCCATTCTTACACAACCTTAAGCTGTCCTCTGTCAAGGATGTCAACAACTTCCCTACAAGTTCAGTTCTTCACAGTTCTCTGCACCATGTATCAAAATATAAGTGAAATAGATTACCACACATTTCCTGGTCTCCAGTTTGCCATAAACTGAATTCACGATTAGACTTTTCCTTAAAGCTTGCAGCTTATTTGTCTAAGTACGTCTAGCTCCCTTTGTTGTTAGTTTGAGTCCATTAAAGATGGCCAGCTTGTTCAGTCTCAAGACCTTTTTTACAGGAATTAAGCCAAATCTGGAAAAAGTGCAAGTCCAAAGTGAGCTTTAATAGTTGGCAACTCAGCTTTTTAAAGTCAACTTTCAGATAAAGTTACCAACGACAGGTTTATTATAATATTAGTTTTATACTGTAGTTGAAATATATAATGGAAATGTATTGAGTATTGTAAAGCCATATACAAATAAAATGTCTAGTTTATTTGGAAATTCTAAAAAAAAATATTTTACACACAAAATTATTGTACTTTTTACTGTACTGTGTAGTGTCTCTTATCAATGTTAATCATCAACGTTTAACTGCATTGAGTGAAGATGGCCTTAATCTTGATTCAGTATAATTTCTGCTTGTTAAGACCAATATCACAACAGCAGTCACCTTACAGACCTTACTTTATGAATTTGTCATGTAATCCCTCAGTCGTCCAGGTCTGATCCATAGTAAGAGCTGAAGTTAAATCTGTCAGCTTTGCAAAAAGTTCACTAGTCATCCAAGCCACTTCTTCAGTTCTGGTCAGATTGCTGGTGAACACTCCTTTATATCTATCTGAACTGAGGTGCGAACTA
Organism: Periophthalmus magnuspinnatus; assembly: GCF_009829125.3. NCBI lineage: Eukaryota > Metazoa > Chordata > Actinopteri > Gobiiformes > Gobiidae > Periophthalmus > Periophthalmus magnuspinnatus. The sequence continues at coordinate 7,271,082 of NC_047132.1, forward strand.
CACTGAAACTGGAAACAACTTTTGTTTACAGTTTTTGCATGTAGACTAGGTCTATTGAGCTACACTTAGAGTGCATTGTGCCTAAGACTTTGCTTTGGGTCTGAGGATGGAGTTATAGATGGAGATGGCTGATGTTTAAGGCCCCCATTCATGTTCAAGGTATGATTGTCTTTCCTAACAAAAATGCTTCTTTAACTCCCCACTCAAACCATTTCTTTTCTCTGGCTAAGATCTGACCCTCATTATCTTCAAAGGAGTGGTTAGTGGCTTTGAGATGGAGATGTTTGGTGGACTGGGGTCCAGATCATAATCATAATGTGGTCAGAAATACCTTAATAAGTAACTGTTGTATGTTGTTGACAAAACACAATTAAATCAGATTAGATTACTCACAATGGCATTTCAGTAATCTGATAACTCATAACTCCAGAAATTAGATGAAGATAACATTTTTGTCATATTCACATTTGTCATAGAAAGATTGATACATTATACAATTACTCTGAAAATTACTAACTCTTTTCTCTGCTCCTCTGTGCAGTTGTGTGGCCTTGCCCTGATCGTGATTGGCGTCCTGGTGCAGATCTCTCTTCACAACACTCTGATGATTAAAGATGCCTCTGGCTCTGGAGCTCCCATCCTCCTCATTGCTTTGGGTGTCATTGTCTTCCTCATTTCCTTCTTCGGCTGCTGCGGTGCCTGGAAGGAGAACTTCTGCATGATCACCATGGTAAAACATAGCACAGCATGGCTCTAATAATGTTTACATAGCCACCACAGGGCTATTCAATGTGTACAACAAACATTTATGTGGAAATGTTTACTTGATTTTCAAAGTATTAACCTCAAAGTATGATAAGCTGTGATATTTTGAGGGGATGGTTGAACTGATACTCCATTTCAGTAATTATTATATATTATTATTATTATATTCTTATATTAATATATTCACTACTGTATAAGAGAGATACACAGCTGTACTTCCTTGACTGCACAAAGAAACAATACAACGTACATACACCATGATCCTTTGCACTAACCTTTTACTGCAGCAACACAACACAACATGTGATATAAACGTAATTGTAAAAATTCTTTATTTGATTATATCATATTGTAGGGTGGACAATGTGGCAGTGATCTTATCCCTGTGCCAATCTGTTGTTCTGAGGGGCTGACCATTAGGAGTGGATGATCTATTCCTCATCCACTCCTCCTATTGGTTGGCCCTGAGTAAGTGACAGGTGGATTTAACCAATCATAATGAAGTGTGAACTCTCAGGGTAACTAAAGCTATATGTTTCTTCTGTTAACTCAATATAAATACCAACTGCATGAATTGTGATAAAATCAAAATCATGTTTGGCATATCATCCATACATATTGAAACTTTTTGTTGTCACAATTATTTATTATTTATTTAGTTATTATTACATTTTAAACAAGTTGTCAAAGCTGTTCTTATAAGCTCATTGGTCATTTTCATTTTTCAATAGTAGAAGGACATGTAGAATTATCACCAGCTATATACATTATTCATATTGTTTTTTTATGTTATGGGATCACTGTACTATATATTAATGAAAAACATTGTGTTCATTGTCTTTTATCTTTGTTTTTGTGTGTGTTTTTGCAGTTTGCTCTCCTCATGAGTCTGATCATCATTGCAGAAATCGCAGTCACCATTGTTGGATACATTTACAGAGGCAAAGTACGTGTGGCACAACCTTATATAGATATGGAGTCTTAAATTGACATTGTGCAGTGTGCAGTAAGGAAGATTACATGACATGATTTTTTATAGATGATGACTCTCTCTAAAACATCAAATGCGATGCAATTTTTTATATTAAACTGTAGTCTATTACTGAGTTATTTAAAGGTGCACTATGTAACTTTTTTAGAGGGTGATCTACCACCTATGTACATTACAACATTCATTAATCTGGTATATATTCATTACGGGTGTTTTATTGGTGGAAAGTATCTTGAAAAACTTGGTGTCACCTACTTGTCTCCCTGGACATAAACATCTTCATGGAGACAAGCCAGTGGTGGGCCCTGCACCTAGCCTATATCAACTTATCGTTTAATTAATAAAAGATGGGACAATGATGTTGGGGAGTCAATTGTGGGTACTTTTTCTTTGTACTACTGGGGATTTTTTTTTTCTGTACTAAAATTAGGTTTGAGCATAGGGTTTAATAAATAACTTGCATAGAGACAAACTAACTACTGAAGTGTGGCAATCTGCTATGTATTTATTGCAGCTCATGTTTTTATTAATATTGTACATTTAGAACAGTTTTTGTGGGATAATACTTTATGCTTATTGTGACAGTGGCATAAATTTGTTTCAGTATTATCATTAACTATATTTTCTTTATCAATTCATCACACTTAAAAATGTGTTATCGTGGCAGGCCAAACTGCACCACAGAAGTGACATAGTCCACCTTTAAAAAAAGCATCATTCTATAAATTGAACCCAACCTCTAGTGCTGTTTATGTATAATGTGTTCATTCTGACTGTTGTGTCCCTGTATGTAGGTGACTGATGTGGTCAAGGACAGCCTTGCCGACATGATCTCGAACTACAACACAAGCAGCCCCGAGTTCAGAGACACAGTGGACAAACTTCAACATGACGTGAGTTTACTTCAAACTTCAACATGATGTGAATTTACTTCAAACTTCAACATGATGTGAGTTTACTGAGACTCCACCTTCAGTCAACTCTCTGCATCCTGTTTGACCGTACAAGAAATTTAGGCTACAGACACATCGGCATCAATAGTTGGACTGAACTGGAAATAAACCATAGCAAAGTCTACATCATGACAAAAATGGTCAACACCCAGGTCAAGTGTGAATGCCTTTTTACATTTAGGATTTGCCTGTTCATTATTGCTTCAGGTCTGGTTGTAAGTGTAAAAGTGTGTCTGAGCACTTTCTGTTTTACTAATCTGAAGTTTAGGCAGGAATAATAAGGACATGCTGTTGACAATGTTTTTGCATCTCTGGGGTTTATCCAAAATTGGCCTTAAAAAGCAAGCATTTGAATGACTGCAACTGGAGTCTAGTCTGTCCTCGGCGCACACTTTCCAATTCAAATGTGACTCGATTCGTAACTGCATCACTACAGGACTGAAGCAGCTGCGACTGGTAGTGTATGTTTAAACAACAACACTAGTCAAAAGTTTGGACACATGCTCTCACTCAATGTTTTTTTTTTTTTACTATTTTCTACATTTTAGATACATAAAGAAGACATCAAATATATGAAGTAGTAAAAAGATAAAGGAAAAATATTTAGCAGTTATTTAACTTTTTTTGACAAAGCAAAGGGTGGCTACTTTGAAGATTTGAATATAAACTATAAAAACAAGTTATATGAAAAAAAGGTATATAACTAAATACATTACTCCATCTGTTTGATGTCTTCTGTATTTATATAAAATGTAGAAAGTAGTAAAAAATACCAAAAAAAAAACCATTGCATGAGAGGGTGTGTCAAAATTTTTTTTTTGACAAGTAGTGTATATTTTAAGTGCCTAATTTTAAATTTGTGACCCTGTTCTTTGTGTTTTTCTAGTTGAAGTGCTGCGGCGTGAACAGCTCGGCCGACTGGAGAGGATTCAGTCCTGAAGGAAACACTGTGCCAGACTCATGTTGTATCACCGTCACCCAGGGCTGCGGAGAGGGAACCATGAGTGACGCCTCCAAAGTCTACCAAAAGGTACCGAGCTGCTGATATTAGGACTGATGATGTAGGCACAAACGACAAATATTACTAGAAAATATTGAGATAAAATTGCCATCGATTTTTATTTATTTTCTTTTACGATTTAGTACACGGTTGACTTTTCATTCATTTCATTTTGAACAGCCCAGGAACTAAGTGCAAAAACTGGATTCACATGGATTTCAGAACATGTTTGTTGAGGGCAAAACATGTAGCTTAGGTTTTACTCTATACAGATAAGACCACATGAATACAGCACTCTCTGCAAAGCATTCATGTATTTTCTTAATAATTACAGCTTTTGAGTTTGACATTGAAATTGTGATTTCAGTTAGGCTTGTGCCTTGATTACAAAAGTAACATTTGAGTAATCATATTAATTCTGATTTCAGTAATTGATCAATATTTTTCCAATATAAAGCTGCCCTAATTTCATTCTGATCTGATTAAATACTTACATTCCAACTTTTTTTCCAATTTAGTATGGGTTAATGTGTAAATAATAGCGTAAATTATAGCGTATAATATAAAGCATTAGCATTAAACAAGTACTAGTTGCCTGTACATATTTCGTAGTCTGAGTTGTGGTTATGCAGGGCCCGTGGCAGCTGGCAGCAGTTGGTGAACATGCCATTCCTGGTTCAGAGGAGGTCATGTGTCAAAGCTGTCACAAACCTCTGCTACCCTAGAGTGGCTAATCCCAGTGTTTATTACATTGAGGAACATTTGGTTAATTTGAATGTGTCTTGTACAGGGCTGCCAGGAAGCTGTGGAGGCCATACTCCAGGAGAATGTCAAGTGGATCATAGTCGCAGCTCTCGTCATTGCCGTCTTGCAAGTAAGTTAAACATGTATATTGAGTTTAAGCAGTAAAGGTGCACTATGTAACTTTATTGATGGGGGGTGGGGTCCGCCACCTGCTTGTCTCCTTGGAGATGTGAAGAAATTATCTTTTCCGGGAATGTTTCACATTATTGCATGAATCTTACTTTTATTCAATTACAGGTGTTTCTGTCGCTAAAAACATAATTTCATATTCTGAGAAAACTTGCTCCTCCACAGATTAGACCTGTAATTTGTCTTAACAGTGTCACCTGCTTTTTTCATGGAGATTTATAAGCTCAATATACTATGGTACATTCTAGGAAAAGGTAATTTAATATCATAGCAGAGAAACAGATGGCAGACCACACCAGAAAATGTACACATTTCTCCTTTTAATGTAAACTTTATTTTGACACTGATGACGATGACATTATAAAATGAATAATACGTTTTATATTTTTCTAGATTTTGGGTGTGGTGTTCGCCTGCCTGTTGATGAGAGGCATCCGGAGTGGCTATGAGGTCATGTGATTTTAGTACTGCACTGTTGTCCTAGTAACTCAAGTTAAAAATTTTAGTTTGGTAAAAGATCTGTTCAATCTCACCTTCACTTTGCACAAAAACATTTTCTTTTGCATTACCAATATTGTTAGAAATACAGCTTCTAATTGGTCCTTTGAGAAGTTTCAAGTTCAGAGTTATGTATATTTGTGTAGGAGGAAAGATTCTTCTATGTTAGACACTTTATAAAGTTATCGGGCTGTGGTAGTCGCTTTACTATTTTATTAAAAATTTTAAGAAGGAAAATCTGTGGTATTATTTGATCACAAAAAACACACGACACCAAAAATAAAATAAGTTTTCAATTTTATAATTTGGCACAGCAAAAAAAAATACATTCATAACAATTATTTCACAGAATATATACACAAATGAATATGAACTGTATTGTACAAAACACAAACCAACAACCTACATGCACTTCCCCTTTGTTCAAATAGACCTAGAACATGAAATAAAATATTGTGCAAGTGTGATCCAAGCAGGTAAATCGCACACAATTTCAAGTAAACATCAAATAAAGTGCCTGTCTTTCTTTTTAGACAGCTCCAACTGCTGTGTTGCACTTAAATCAACAGGGATGGTCAGTATCTATACTACTATAGGAGAAGCCACTTAAGAACATGAATGTCATTGCAAATTGTGTAATTCTTTTACGCAACAGACTTTATCTAATCTCTGGTTTCTTACTTCAAAACCACTAAAATTCTTCTTTCACATGCTGTTCACAATGCAGACAGATACAAGCAGAGAGGGCAATATTGACAATAAATAAATCTATCAATAGGTTTTTAATTTTTCCAATAACAATTAAATAACTTTTTTTATTTTAGAAGTGTTTCTTAGGTATTGCACTAAAGGTGAAAACAAATATAAAAATTAATCACAAGTGCAGTATCACCTTGTTTGTATTCAGTCTTTTCTTCCCGCTTTTTGATAGTTTTCTCATTATAGACAATATTAATATATGTGACAAACCTTCAATAATTGTATCTTGAACACAATATCATTATCCACCTTTAGATACAAGGCAATAGGTTTATATTTAAACTACGTAAATGCATTTGAGGTAATGGTATGTAACGATTCAGTACATGTAGTAAACAGGAGATATCTATATGCTGTGAATATATTTTAAATAACTGGAATGGATCTGATCAACTTTGCTCGTCTTATTTGGGATCTGCAAGTATTTTTCAAGACAACAAACTACATTTTCTTATCTCTATGTAAAGTAATAATGATAAGCATAATAATGCCAAGTGTGAAGATATTATGGCACACATGGCAAAAGCTTTGAGTAGCAAAAAGTAAATTGAATCAGAATCTACCCAAAATATATTGGGATACTGTGACTAAAATATTAACTGCGATTCAGTGATAAATCTATTTATCAGTAGATATCCAGCAGTTAATGTATTTGTTCCACTTTTATTGTTTTAGCTAAAGCATCTCTATGGATGTTTTGACTTCTTGATGGATGGAAGATGGACTTTGCCAACTTTGTTCAATTTATGTCATGATGTTTAATCTCAATCTCAGTACAGTATGTCCTGGTAATAACAGTGACCTTATCTTATGTATAGAGAAAGGTTAAACAATATTATGACTTTATGATTAGCCTTGCCAGCAACAATAATTCTCACAATTTTTTTGAGTTCACAAACTCTTGAGAATCCATCTTGAACAGCTCCAGCTGAATCGTTTGCATGTGATTGGTCCCAGAGAGCCATCCCAGATTGATGTGTAGAACTCTATTGAGAGGGCTACACATATCAAACTGGTGAGGGCCAGGTTAATAAACTATCACATACACAGTGCATCATTTCATATTCTGTTCATTATAAACCACATAATAATGTGAAGATTTTCTGGCAAAAGCATAGAATAGCAAAAAGCAAATAATCCAATGACAAAATCTAGCCAAATATATATCGGAATTGTGACTTTAAGATGTTAACCTGTTGGGGTTCATTCAGTAGTAATCTTACAGAATAGTACAGTTTACTTCGATTGTTTTGGCTATGGCTTTTGTGCTAGCTGGTGGATTTTACAAGCAATATGATTTGATTCATGACCTTTGATCCCAATCTCAATATGTCATATTGTGAAATACCACTTACTATTCAACTGTTATAATGTAGAAATTCTTTTGATATTTAACATTTTTGGATTCTATTTTACATACACCTTATGTATAGAGACACAAACGGTTAAAGAAGACATATTAAACATAAACACCATGCCTTATTTCAGATTCTGTAAACTGCAATATTGATCTAAAACAGCTTTTATAATTGGCTTCCTGTTCAAAACTGATTCTCTACTGCTGGCCATGCCTCTTCATAGTGGCAATTTATCATAGCAAGCAAGAAATGTTTCATGTAAAGTATTTTTAGTTTTGGAAAAGTATTAGTATAGTATTAGTATTAGTATTAAGTAGCATTTTCTTATGTCTTTCTCATGTCTCTAATTTGTCAAAGAACTGCAAGTAAGTACAGCGTCGTGGTCGGGGATAGAACAATACCGGACAATACAGGATTACTCAAACATGCAAGAATTAATCAAAATACCACTCTGAGTCAGCTAATGATCAGGGAAAACTATTATAATAAGGTTAAAACTCAAGTTTTGTGCGTAATATGTCTCCTTTAAGGTTTAGGGCCTTTACATTTTCAAGCTTGCCTTATGCTGATTGGTTTCCTTCCTGTCAGTGTAGTCTGGCCCTATGTGAATAGTTGGTCGATAGAAAAACAATGTTGTGCAAAAGCAATGACACTTCTGACTCTGCAAAAAAAAAAAAGAAAAGATTTTTGTCCATTTTATTGTACAAAACAGAATAGAAATTTACCTTTTAGAGTAGAGGAAACCTGAAGCCACTGGGACAGCCATTCACGGCACTGGTTAGCATTGAGGCTGTCAGAATTGAGTCCTCTTAAATAACAAGCCTGGGAAACACACAAATGTAAAAGATTACAATATCAGAAAGTTATCTTGTAATATAAAGTTTAAATTTTGTGTTTTACATTTCATACATATTTTGTTAAAAAAGCAGACGGAACTACATACACCATGATCCTTTGCTCCTTTTCAGTGCTTCATGTTCTCAGTTTTAACCTTTACAAACACGGGGCTTTGGAGTATTTTAGCAATTATTAGGACATAAGACAAATTAGTGAGTGAGCTTATCCACTATATACTACGGCCCTGATATGTCATTGGGCAAAGGACTGATGTTTCCTGACTGATATTATGGCATATAATATCCAAGCTTACTGTTGACAACTAGAAATGACTTAGTCTATTTAAATAACAATTTGATTAATTACACAGCCCTAACATACAGACACTATCAAACTGTGATATGATTGCCATTATTGCTATATGACTAGTTGACTGACTCTTCTTAGAAATGGTTTAAAAAGCATGTCTTGAGTGTATTCACCTGTCTGAGCTCAGTCTCACTGAGCTGATGAGGGCCCAAGCGGCTGAGGGCGCGGTCCAAGTACAGCAGCTCCAGAGCGTGACTGTTCAGCCTCCGACCGACCACGAACACCGGCAGGTGAGGGGTGAGGAAGAGCAGATGACTCAACTGTCTCTGCAAATACATTCAAGAATTACCATAGTGCTGGACAATTAGAAAAACAAGAAATATGCAATAATAAAGAGATTAAGGCTCCTGCTACACAGTTGATTTATAGACTAATCTTAAGCTTAACAGGACAATACATTTTTCAATTACAATTTCAACTTTTAAATTACATTGTCCAAAGTCAGTAGACTCTGGGTCGGACATTTAGCAGCACATTTATAGACTTGTACCGCTACACATAAGCAACATCTGGTTCATTAAAACACACATTTAAAAAGGAACCAGGTCCAAAAGATTAAATTTATGTATTTTGTGGGAATATAAGGCACAGGCAAAATTTTTCCTTTTGGCTAAAAAGTGCAAACATCAGCTGGACAGGGAACTTTGACAAACCTTTTGTTCAGTGTGCATCCTCTTTATGCCCAGGGGAGGTCCAGAAAACAGACCTCGGACTGCGAGTACTTCAGACACTTTTAGAGTTGATCCACTTTGCACCTGTAATTAAACCACATACAATATAAAAGGGAAGGTTTTTTTTTTAATATATGTAGTTTTAGAATTCATCATTATGTTAATCTTTCACTTACTTTGGCACACAGGTCTTTAAGGCACTTTTGTAAGGGTTCTTCTTTTACTTTGTGGTGTTCCAGTCCTCTCAGTACAGTGGGATAGTGCTGCGCTCTCATTGAATGATAAATGCCCCGAAACGTGACCTGCTGCTGCGGCGTCCAGAAGTGAGGGATCAACAGCTGACGCGGGAAAAAGTACCTGGCAAAAAGTAAATCAAGATTCAAAAATAAAAGGAAAGGAATAATAATGAATGAATGAGCGAGACATTGTATGACTGATCCACACCACCAGGATCTACAGCACAGACACCGGAATGTCATTCAGGCTTGAGAAGTGTAGCCGGATGGTGACAAAGAGAGGGAAGGTAGTCCACACAGAAGGGGTCTCCCTCCCAGAAGGGACAATAGCAGACATTGAGGACAGTTACAAGTACCTTGGCATCCCACAAGCAAATGGCAACCTTGAAGAGGAAACAAGGAAAGCAGCCACAGCCAAATACCTCAGACGAGTAAGGCAAGTCCAAAGGAGTCAGTTCAATGGCAAGAACAAGACCCAGGCAATAAACAGCTACGCCCTGCCAGTAATCAGATATCCAGCGGGAATCATAAACTGGCCAAAAGAGGAGATACTGAGATATTAAGACTGGAAAGCTCCTGACCATGCATGGTGGGTTCCATCCCAAATCCAGCGCCCTGAGACTGTACGCGAACCATAAGGAAGGAGGCCGAGGACTAGTGAGTGTGATAGCCACAGTCCAGGATGAAACATCCAAGACCCATAAATACATCACAGATAAGGCCCCAACAGATGACATGCTCAGCGAATGTTTCAGACAGTGGAGCGCAGAGGAAGAGGTGCTGGAGGAACCATCATGGGAGGACAAGCCCCTGCACGGGATGTACTGTACTGAAGTGGCTGATATCAAGAAATCCTACCAGTGGCTTAAGAAAGCTGGACTGAAGGACAGCACAGAGGCACTCATCCTGGCTGCACAGGAGCAGGCCTTGAGCACCAGAGCGATAGAGGCCCAGATCTGCCACACCAGACAAGACCCAAGGTGTAGGCTGTGCAAAGAGGCCCCTGAGACAATCCAACACATAAGTGCAGGGTGTAAGATGATGCAGGGAAAGCAGACATGGAGCTGCATAACCAAGTGGGGCATAGTGTACAGAAACATCTGTGCAGAGTACGGACTGGAAACCCCAAGATCAAGGTGGGAAACACCTCCAATGGTAGTGGAGAATGATCGAGCCAAGATCCTGTGGGACTTCCAGATACAGACTGACAGAATGGTGATGGACCAACCGGACATTGTGGTGGTGGATAAACAACAGAGCAAAGCAGCTGTGGTGGACATCGCAGTACCAAGTGATGGGAACATCAGGAAAAAGGAACATGAGAAACTAGAGAAATACCAGGGGCTCAAAGAAGAGCTGGAGAAGGCCTGGAAGGTGAAGGTAACAGAGGTCCCGTGGTCATCGGAGCACTAGGGGCAGTGACCCCAAACTGGAGGAGTGGCTACAGCAGATCCCAGGAAAAACATCAGAAATCTCAGTCCAGAAAAGTGCAGTACTAGGAACAGCAAAGATACTGTACAGAACCCTCAAGCTCCCAGGCCTCTGGTAGAGGTCTCGAGAGTGGAAAAAAGGGGATGAGACCACCGGCGGAGGGTGAAGGGTGAGGAGGATATATATATATATATATATATATATATATACATATTTGATAGATAAATAATCAATCATATCTCTCCATAGATTTGATTTACTACGTATCGCAATTTTCACAGTTTTGGAGATCCACAAAATTGGAATATAAAGTACATTGGCTGCAAAAAGAGCTAATTAAAAAAACAAAAAAGTTTGTAATTACATTTACTTAAATGAGAGACGTAACTTACATCAAGACAAAGACTAGATAATTTGCAAAGGGAGGGATGGAGATCAACACCAGTGGGATAGCTTTAATCAGATCTCTGCGAAACTGTGAGGAAGGAAAAAAAACTCTTTCAGAGCACAATTATTTATGGTGAATAAATCGCTATAACACAACAAATTGTGCATCACCTGTCTGAGTTTCTCCATTTCTCTGTATGGCAGGTCTTTGTACTGCAGCCGCTCACTACGGAGCTTTGATTTAATCCTCCTCACCTCATTTGCATCTTGAAAGAGTAACTTGAACCCTGAAAACAAATGTTTAAGTTTCAACATACCATGATGCATCAATGATTTGATGTTCTCTAAACATGGAGTATCAGTGTTTCAGTTTTATGCAGCTAAAATCTAGAACAGTGAAGATGTGAGACAGGCCTCTACTTTGACAATGTTTAAATCCAAGCTCCAAACAGTTGTGCTTAGCTGTGCATATGACTGCAAGGTTTTTATTCTGAGTTCTTTAGTTTTAAAGTTACTTTTATGATGATTATTTATGTTTTGATTTGTTTTTATTGTGATTTTAATGTATTTCTTATTCTGTAAAGCACTTTGAATTATTTTGTGTGCAAATAGTGCTACACAAATAAACTTGCCTTGCCTTGTTTTCATACAGTGTTCCAAATTATACTGTCCGGGTTTATGGGTGATATCTCAGTTTTTGGGCCTATCCACATGAAACTAAAACTGCCAAAATTGTATGCTAATGTATTCTCTGTCAAATGAGGTGAATTGTTTCTTCACTATAACAGTCTTTCCAATAAATTTTCTTTGTACTATTATGGCACTAGTTAATTATATAATTATAAATGTTACCATAGCCACTCCTGTGAATTTTATCTTCTGATATTTCTTAAATCTTTACTATACACTGAGGCTGACCCCTGCTCTTCATTAAAGATCTGATCATGATATAATCTGATCTGACATACACTGACAACCATTATGATAGAAAAATTTTAATTATATTTGTAAGCAGTATATAGAAGCAGCTTGGGGCATTACCTTCAACAAATGTGTGGTGGAGCAGATAAAAACGGGGGAACCGCCTTTTGAGAAATCCTTCGTATTTAGCGTTGGCAAAATTGAGCTTTGAAGAAACATATCGACCAATACCTCTCCTTACTTTGGATGTGGAGTAGTATTGTTTACCAAGAGGCAACCTAAAAAATATACAAGAGGCGACAGCAGATGACCTTTAAACTGTTTGTTTTTTAGTTTTTTTTAGATTTTTATCGACATACACTGAAATTTGTAATATGTTTTAGCTGAAAATTGGAATAGAAAGTATCAAACATAATATATGACTGCAGATGTGTTTTGATTGGGTTATGGTATGTAGTTAGCTCAAGGATATCAGTGAAAACAATGTAACAAATGAATAAAACATCATATTAATTGTACAGATTTGACCCTTACCTGGTCTGACAGGAGACATACGGTGAGTAAAGGCAGTTTGTTGTCCTGCTGATCCTGAAACCACAGATTCTGGCCAAAGACAGGTGAGCGCAGAGGCTAGAGCAGGACAGCGCCATGTTGAACTGTGCACTTCCGCGTTACCGTAATATCAGGGATACAGAACAACCCGATATGTATATTACCGTAATACCCATGACAAAATCATTTGACGATTTTAAGAGGTCCATGTGTATTTATAACAAAAAATAAATGAACATGTTCACAATAAATAAAAAAATGTGTTACCTGGATTTATAACAAAAGTAAATAAATATGTTACATCAAATTAATAACTTTTATCAACAAAAAATACAAATACATAGAATAATATTATTGTATGTGTTATTAAATAAATATTAATCATAATAACTTTTAGAACTCAAAAACAGATTCCAACTTCCATGTAACCGTGTCACGTGGAGACGACACTCGTGAGATTTAGAAAACGCTTGGCGTGTTTTTTCAAAACTTGGGGCAATCAGCATTTCTCCAAAAAGGTTTGTATAAAATTCTTATTAATTAGCTAATAGGAAGTCTCTTTCTGATGTGTATGTTTTACCGAGAAAAAATGTTGTGAAGACATTGATAGTTGTTTATGCTAAAAATTTCCTTAGCTACATTCGCTAACGGTTACAAGTAATTGCATGCGTCTTAATGCGGTTAGCTCTTTACAGTTCAATAAACGGAAAGTGGTCTTGCAGACTATTTGATCTACCTTGTGCATTGCACTTGACCTCAGTATTTTTTGCCAACCCATGATTTGCATTTAAACTGTCTTTTATTGTTATTTTACCTTTTTAGGGCAGTGAATTGAAAGAAATACAATGAATACAATTACATTTGGGACCACCACAGAACCACTTCACATTGCTACTGCTGGGAGAGACCAACCAGCAGAAGAATTTGGTAAATAATATAACATAAATTAATGTGTGATATATTTAAATTTGAAATGATTGATTTATTGTTGTTTTTCAGATGATAAGGGCAACATTGATCCAGATAGACTTCTGCAGTGCCCCTTTGATAAAAATCACCAAATCAGAGCCTGTCGTTTCCCTTACCACCTCATCAAGTGCCGTAAGGTCTGTAAAGTTTCTTGGATGAACAATTTTGTGAAAATATCAAAACTGCTCCAACATGTACCGGGAACAGGTTTGACTTACTGCCAGCAATGCAAACACAGCTCCTGCTCCGGTCATACAGGGACCGGACAGCCCTTAGCAAAGGGCCCCGGACCCCATACTCCTGGAGCACCCCCCAAAGGACACCTCGAGGGACACGGTCGAATGCCTTCTCCAAATCCACAAAACACATGTGGACTGGTTGGGCATACTCCCATGAACCCTCGAGGACCCGATGGAGAGTATAAAGCTGGTCCAGTGTTCCACGACCGGGACAAAAACCACACTGCTCTTCCTGAATCCGAGGTTCGACTATCGGTCGGATTCTCCTCTCCAGTACCCTGGAGTAGACCTTACCGGGAAGGCTGAGGAGTGTGATTCCCCTGTAATTGGAACACACCCTCCGGTCCCCCTTCTTATACAGAGGGACCACCACCCCGGTCTGCCACTCCAGTGGTACTGTCCCTGACCGCCATGCGATGTTGCAGAGACGTGTCAGCCAAGACAGTCCCACAACATCCAGAGACTTGAGGTACTCAGGACAGATCTCGTCCACCCCCGGAGCCTTGCTACCGAGGAACTTGCTAACCACCTCGGTGACTTCAGCCAGGGTGATGGACGAGTCCGCCTCCTCGGAAGATATGACGGGGGGATTGAGGAGATCCTCAAAGTATTCCTTCCACCGCCCGACAACATCCCCAGTCGAGGTCAGCAGCTCTCCACCCGCACTGTAAACAGTGTTGGTGAAGCACTGCTTCCCCCTCCTGAGGCGTCTGACGGTTTGCCAGAATTTCTTTGAGGCCGTCCGATAGTCCTTTTCCATGGCCTCCCCAAACTCCTCCCAACCCTGAGTTTTTGCCTCTGCAACCACACGAGCCGCGGCACGCTTGGCCCGCCGGTACAGGGCTGCCCTTTATCACCGGTTCTGTTCATTATATTTATGGACAGAATTTCTAGGCGCAGCCAGGGGCCGGAGGGGGTCTGGTTCGGGAACCACAGGATTTCATCTCTGCTGTTTGCGGATGATGTTGTCCTGATGGCTTCATCGAGCCAGGACCTGCAGCAGGCACTGGGGTGGTTTGCAGCCGAGTGTGAAGTGGCTGGGATGAGAATCAGCTCCTCTAAATCCAAGGCCATGGTTCTCGACCGGAAAAAGGTGGTTTGCCCTCTCCGGGTGGGTGGTGAGTCTCTGCCCCAAGTGGAGGAGTTCAAGTATCTCGGGGTCTTGTTCACGAGTGAGGGAAGGATGGAGCGTGAGATTGACAGGCGGATCGGTGCAGCGTCTGCAGCGATGCGGTCGCTGTATCGGTCCGTTGTGGTGAAGAAGGAGCTGAGCCGGAAGGCGAAGCTCTCTATTTACCGGTCAATCTACGTTCCTACCTTCACCTATGGTCATGAGCGCTGGGTAATGACCGAAAGGACAAGATCGGATGGATGGATCAAAACTGCTGTTCCTGTGATATACATTGCAATCAATTTCTAGTCACAGTTGCAGGTACAGTGTAAATAGGCTTTAATATTTTTAATCCTAATATAAAAAAGCATGTTTGCATAGGTCCTAATGATTTTTCTACACAATACAGTCATTGAGATGGGATATTTTGCTCATTATAATGATTGGATAACTGCAATAATTCCATTTTGCTTAATAAGTACTACAGGTTTATCAAAGTCATGAAACGGGATATAAAAAGTCATTTCATGTGATTTATTTATTTATTTTCCCCTCCTCTAGAATCATCCCAAACTGGCCAGTGAACTGAAAACCTGTCCTTATAATGCCCGCCATCTGGTCCCAAAGCATGAGCTGAACCACCACACGGAGACCTGTGAAGACCGGATAACTGTAGACATTATGGATGGTGAGATGAGTTTAGTTTTTATTTATGATAAATCAAGGAATGCGTAATGTGAGTGACAGAAAAGCAACAGCCTCATCTTAAATTGTGACTTGCATTAAATGAGCCCGTATTTTTATCTGTGATCAAATTACGTCAAGAATAACACAAGAATAGAAGAATAAATGTGCACGAAGATCAGACTCGATAAGGGAAAAAATGCTACAGTCACAGTAACCGGGTGTAAAAAAGACTGAGTCACTGGCTATAATTTCAAAATATGCTAAACCGCAATGATTCTTGATGGCTGCATGCATCCAAAGTTTGGGTTTAACTTTCTATCTCTATGGAACAGTTTCCATGAGAATGGAGATTCTTTGGCATGTTTGAAAATTAAGACCATCTTCTCCATAGAGACAAGCAGGTGACAGGCCATTCACCAGATAAGTTACAAGATGGTCGAGAAAGTCATGTCTGGTTACACATTTTTCAAGGCTTATTGGTGTAATGATAAGAGCTGTAATGAAATAAAGGTTGAAATCTAATGCAGTGGGCTTTAATCATCACTTGAATGGTGCTCCTGGTTTGCTGTTTGCAGAATCAGTTACAAATGGAGATGGTAATAGTTGGCAGGTTCCAGTCAGCACCTGGGTGAACCCAAATGTGACTGAGGACTGGGATGCAGGTGAAATCTTTATTTTGCATGTTTTACGCACATGTTGTGTTTTGTTGTATTGTATTGTGTTCATGTTCAAATGTGATTGTGAACAATGCATGTTTTATGCCCTGTAGATGCTGAGGATCGAGCGGTTCATTTTGTGTGGGGTGAAAACACTGGCGTGAATGCCAGGTAAGGGTTCTCCTCCTTTGTGGATAGGCTTCTATAACAGATGACTCTTTGGTGGTCTAATTCAAGAAGTAACATAGCTGCAATGACACTGAGTGGCTACGACTCTTGCCTTGCAGCGAGAACCCTGGAAAGAGGTCAACTCAGAGTTGTCAGTTTCATAGAGATGAACCTAAACTCTGAGTCAGTCACCATGGCAACTCACTCTGTGAATCTAACCTGGTCCGGAGCAGGTTTTATTCCTTTTAACTTGAGTGTGAAAGTTGTCACACTCAGTGACAGATGGACCAGATGCACTTAATAAGGCTGGACAATAGTTGTATTAATTTATACTTGACACTTATTTCATTCAAATACTTCTTTTATCAGTTTATGTGTTGGGAAGTGCACATCATGATACTTTATGCAAGTACTTATACTTTTAATATTTAATTCAGATTTTAATTTAAGTGCTGTTATTTCTATTTCCGCTCCAAACCTGTTTAGTGAAACTGAAAACTCAGGGTTAATCTTCCCTGAGACAGACAACTCAGAGTTAACTCTTAAATTTAGGGTTTACTGAACTTGCATTGTGAAAAGGGGGGCCCAAATCTTCAAGTTAAGGTGATCCTGTCCTGTCTAGCTCAGATCCCTGGTTACTGACTAAAGTGCGGCTTGTGCGTTTTACATTTACATTTGCATTTACATGTTTTCTGTTATATTGTCATATGTGACTAGGATTAAATGTAATCTCTGTCTCTTTTTTTCTCCCTAATGCTGTAGACAAGAGATGAGGCCCACAAATAATCTTGGACCAACTTGCAGAATCCCAAACACACTGCCCTGGCCGAGCTTCAATCCCTAGGCTGCTGTATCTGCTCTATGCATGCTACAATATTTCTTTAAAAAGGACAATGTTTTAAAATGAAAGCATTTGTGTGTTGTGTTATTTTATATTTTAGTATTGAGTCATCACTGAAGGGTTTGTTTTGTAATTGCATGCCTGACTGCACAAAACCATTGTAGGTTGTTTATGTATGTTTTTTTTTTTTTAATCTACTGGTGTTTTCTTAAGGTGTGGGACATTTCTAGGTACAAGACGAATCATTTTTATTTTAAAATTGAAACGGGTCGCCAGTTTATCTACAGCAATACTGGGGCAGAAAGTGAGAGAGGGAGTCTAATTGTGTGTACATATTGGACACATTATACTTGTGATCTGGGGAAAGTGTTCCAAGTTCAAATTTTTTGTTTTTGTTTGTCAGATGGACTTTGTTCTACTGCATGACCGCTAGATAGCGCTGTTGTATTAAATTGGTAGCCTCTTTTTTGGAGAAAAAAAAAATAAAACAAAATTAGCTTTTCAGTGTGCTGTTGAATAGCCCTGAACTCTTTCTTATATCAAAAATGATTTGTTTGATTTGGCAGTTCCAGTCTTGTCTTAAATTTCTCTTGGATGACTGTGTCAAACATTGAAACAGGGTCAAGTTGTTGAATGTTTAATATTTTGGCACCTGCAATTTCTATTCCAGTCTCTATGTGCATTACGATTAATACAAACTGAAAGTCATGTTATTGCTGAATTTCTAACTTTCTTTTGGTTAAATTAATCCTCACGTTCAGCTCAAAGAGGCAACTGCTGTTGTAATTTTGGGTTTTACAAAAATAAATTGAATTATTAAAGCCCTCAGTGCCCCCAAAATGTAATACAAAAATATTACATTATATTACATAAATGTGACTTTTTATATTTCAGAGAAAAAGTGACACATTCTCTAAATAACGAAGGACGGGGGACTGAATAACTGTGCACCTCATGACACCCCAAGAGGGACAGGTGGTCTCCCTATGCCCCTGTCACCCTCCCACCTCTGCCTCTGCCTGTGTGTGATGTCTGGATGTTATGTAAAAGTGCTGCCCTCCGGAGGCCTTGAGGTGTGATCTCGTGAAAGCTGCAGAGCGTCCGGGGCACGTCTTTGGGGTTTGTCTCCTCGAAGTGAAACCGAAGCCTTCCTCTTGTTTACTCAGGCACCACGTGACTGCACGGAGGCACGCGCATGTGCCCTTGAGCCAGAGCTGGGCACAAGTAACATTTGGTTATAGCAGCCTAACGTTAAACAATTTGTATTTTTGAGATTTTTTTCTTTTTTTTTCTTTTCTTTTTTTTTTGCATATTTAAGGCAAGTGCAGTGTTTTTAAAACTGATAGCTCTTTCAGGGGGTACTTGGACAGGTCTAATTTCTTGTTTAGAACTGCAGTGGTTTACCTGGATCAGCCCTAGATTATATTTTACTATATTTTATATATGTGATTTAGATCTGATGGTACTCAGAAAGCCAAATCTTTTCTCTGGTGGTATTTGGTGTGAACAGTTTGAGAGGCTAGTAGAGAATAAGACTTTAGTCTTCGAAAACCCATTCAGTGTTACATACGCCTCCAATAAAAACAACATACATGAATGATGAATGAATGAACGAACTTTACTCCAGTTAAAAATAATAATAATAATAAAAATCTCTTTGACTCATTTTGAACACAGCTCTTCTCAAAAATGTTTCCCAACTGAGGTTTCAAAATTAGCATTTTTCATCCCATAATATAGTCTGCATTACCTATAAGCTAATAACATAATTCTATCCCAAACATCACTTGATATTGTTGTCCAAAAAAGCCAAAAAAGTAGCTCAATTTTAATGATATCATGAAATGATATGAGTAATTTTTTGTCTGAATCCATCAAATAAAGTATTAATTACTGTATGAGTTTCTTTGTAATGCACTCTTTTTACTTTTACTTTGAAGGTGCACTGTGTAATTTTTCTAATGAGGTGTTTGCAGCTGACTGTTGGAGATGGAATTATTGTGCTTAGAATGAATCTTGCATTTCATAGTCAATTACAGGTGTTTTTCTACTAAAATACATTGGAAAACACAGTCACCTGTCTTACTGTGGCTGGTCTCCATGGATACATTTAATACCATGGAGCATTTTAGGCAATGCAATAACAGCTTCATGGGGACAAGCAGGAGACAGATCCTCTACCAGAAAAGATTAAATAGTGCAAAGGTGGGTAGAGTAGAGCCAAAAATTCTACTAAGAAGAGAGTAACTAAGTATTAAGATTAACGCTACTTAAAAAAAATAATACTCAAGTATAAGTACAAAGAAGTGGTCCAAAAAATTACTCAAATAAGGGTAAAAAGAAAAGTACCCACCTCTGCTTAAACTTTGCATCTTTAATAATATTATTTTAACTCATTATTTGAACTGCTACTTCTGTACTTGATGTTCTGTCTTGTCTGTCAATGGAAAATCTCCAGTCATCAACATATCAACATCAGCCCTCCCTCATCCACTTTATGGAGTAACCGGAGTAACGTGACTTTATCCTGTTCCCTGTTGCATAAGGCTAAAACATCCAGTCATCTTGTACCTATTAATATCTGTTTTATGGTTTTTGGAAGAGTTTATGATGAAATTCATGGTTTCTTCTCTCAGACAGCTTTTGGTGGGTGTCAGGTTTATACTTAGAGGTCAGACGCACATCAAAAACTGGATTTTTTTCGTTGGTGTTGGTCTTATTCAGTATTTGTACTTTTTAATTTAAAGGTGGAGATGTTATTGCATTAAATGTGCATGAAGCAAATAGGTCTGATCTGTTTTGTTTAGTTTTTTTGTTTTGTTTTGGGTTTTTTTTTTCCATAAATACACCTGTATGTGAATAAGTGCAAGATATGTTTAAGGGCATTGTGTGGATCTCCATGGAGAGGCACCAGAAAAAATACGTAGTATACCTTTAATCAGGAAAGTTACACTAAAGGAAACACACTATAGGCAATTCATGGGTTTTAACTTTTTCTTATCTGACTAGATTTTTTGTCATTGTACAGCCGAAACTTTGATGGAGCAGCAGTACCTAAAATTAGTAGATTTACATTGAACATTGATTAAAAACTGCAAGATTATGGGGACTTTTCACTACCACCACTTTTAAAAAGATGTTGTATTTAGTGTGTTAATCACTGTGGCAATGATCGTACTTTTTCATCAATCTGAAAAACAAAACAAAACACAGATATCACTTATTGATAAGGAAGTTCTGAGCACCCATGAATTGAACCCTGGACCTTGCTGTAATGTGGCAGAGGTACTAACCACTATGCCACCAAACTGTCCAGGTTTTAACATTGCAAAGACTGGAGGTGTTCTTTCTTAAAATGCCTTAAAACACCTTTTCACCAGGAGCATATGTGAACAGTATTTTGTTTAAGATGTTACTAAATCTTGCTAGTACTGTCTACTTTTAGTTTTTAGTTAAGAACTTTATAATTTTACCTCCTGATTGGACATTTGCAGCAGATATGACAAACATTTAGGTCAATCCACAACAGTTACCTTGCAAATTAATGTAAATAAGGGCCAACAATTGTCTAAACTGCACAATAGATATAATTAGACTAATAAAAATAAATGGCAACACTTTTATTTTGTTGAATTGAGGTTTAACTGCCAGAAAAATGCCTCACTTTTGTGTAAACTGTCTCATTTTGGATGTAATTGTGACAATAGCAACAGTATTCACCATTACTTCCTGTATTTTTGTACTTTTCTTCTCAACCTTTTTCCACAAACTGCCACTTAATTGAAGCAGTAGCATAATAAATATTTAGCACAAGTACTATCCCACCAAACCAAGTAATAATTAGAAAAACATGAAAATCTGCCATATGTACTTTAACCTGGAACCAATACCTGATACACTTTCCAGGATGGGCCAGTATCAGTATCGGGGCATTTGTAGTTTGTTAGTTCAAAGATAGTTCTGCTGACTGTGTTGTGCTACTGGAGTAGTCCTAAATGACGTTACATGATATTTATGTCATTAAGCGGTAGTAGTGTGGCATATAGCTGTGCATTAGTCATGTGCTTACTGTACATTACAGTGCCATACGATGAGCCAGCGACAATTTGAGACGTGCAGGGAATTTGATGGGCTAAAAAGGGCCTGGGACATAACTGGGAAGAGGTGAGCGAGGGATATTTTTTATAGTATTTTGTGACTTGTGCCAAAAATAGACTAAACTCTTGACTCAGGATTTGTGTAGCTCAACTACAGTAAGCTGCACTACTGTTTGAGACAGACAGTAAAATAAAAAGAACAGTATGTCGTTTTTAAAAAGATTATTATTTTAGGTTACCAGGGACCTTTAACCTACAGATAGAGGATGCATACATGTTATCTCATTCTCAGTACATGCACAGGCTTCATGTGAAAGCTCAGAACCTCCAGATTTCACTCACTGAGCTGCAGAGGCTGCACTAGCACTGATCAGTGGCTGGCTGCAGGTGCTGGGGTTTAGGTAGTGATGATTCTAATTCAACTGGATTTCAGCATTAAAACTCGCAACGCAAATGACTCATGTGAGGTGCTTTCTGATTTAATAATCATCTTGAGAACCAAAACACTAAACTATAGCATATACAGCTTTGCTAATAATGTTGTTTCCTCGTCAACATGTTTTGTTTCATTCACACATGTTTAACACACTAACATGGGTTACAATGATTTTGTAACTGAGAATAAATCAGCATTACAATTGTTATCAGTAAAAGTTATATTTGATTTGAACAACCTTTATTTTCAGTTAAAAAGGTAGAAACATTTACATTGTGCAAAAACATTATAAACATATTCACAAACGCACCAGTGTATCCACCTGATGTGAGTCAATTAGCTGCTCATTTCATGATACAGTAAAACAAAACACTCAAAGGAGTCAGTTCATACTCGGCCTGTCACGATCATTCAGATTCAATAAATGAGAAAATTAACAATATTTTGTAAGGGTCAGCATTTGTCGTACATATTTTGTGGTTTGTATAAGGACTACATTTTAACACTTGTATTTCAGAATATGTTTGTACATACAAACTACAGGGTTAGGAGCTTTTATGTAGAATAAAACCAGATATTTTGTTGTTTGTGGAGGAAATTATGATACTTAAAAAATTGCAGCTTTTACGATTTGCTGTGTACGTCTATTAAAATTTTGATTAAATTGTGGTTAATCTTACAGGCCTACTATAAAGTTGTCTTCTTATTGTTTATTGTTATATTTTAAGAATTGTATCGTATTATAAAAAAACATCTATGACAGGCCTAGTTCATACATTGAACCACCACATAGTGGGCGGGGTCAGGGGAAGGTCAGGGGAAGGTCAGGGGAAGGTCTGGGTGGTTCGAGCCCCCCACAGTCAAAAGGTCTGAGTTACAGAACAGTGGTTTGTGCATTTGTATCAGAAAAGCTGCTCTTTTGAGGCATTCATGTGTAACAGACCAAATCTCCACAGGCTGCTTCAGTGCATTTACATAGTGTCCACTACATTTCAGACATATTTCTGTTTTCCAGTAGTATCCAGTTCATTTGGTTGAAAATGTTCAGTGTTTATGTGTTAGATTTGTCCTTTGTTCTTTATTTTCATCATCTCTTAAAGCAACACCGTGTACCTTTCTGGAGGTCACTTGCATCATTCCATGGAAATTTAAAACCATACTTTGGAACATTCTCCATGGAGATAGATGAGTTTTCCCCCCACACTGTTGATTATTGTAGCTAAACAACAACATTTCCATGGAGAAAAGCAGGAGGAGGCTTTCCTTCAAGCCAAGTAAGAATCAGGTTTGTGGAGATGGAAGCCCTCTCAGAGTAAGGATGTATGTTTTTCAGTGCAATAATAATGTCAGAAATGAAATAACATACTTCTATTTTTTGGTTAAAAAGTTACACGGTGGGGCTTTAAAAAGTAAGTGTATCCATGAAGATTTTCTCAATGATTGGTGGAGGAGGGACCAGTTCTTCGAGTTTGAGATAAAAGATTCTCTGAAGTCCCTGAATACAAAGAGTCCTGAGCTCGGGCAGCTTCCCTAACAACCGTGACAGGTGACCGGGCGGCAAGGACAGTCCACAAGTGGAGACGTGATCTTTGAGGCAACTGATCAGCTGGTTCTGTAAGTCCTCCATTCGCTTTGACTCCCTCAGCCCAAGTCGATCTGCAGAGAGAAAAAAAACAAAACATTTCATTAAGTGAATTAGAGCTGTAAGTCTACAGTGCAGAGGCTTTAATTACAGTTTATTGCACACAAGTAAATGCTAGCTGTTTATAACACTGAAGTTTGTCTAAGCTGAGACAAATGTTCTTACCGGTGATGATGACGAGGGCTGCGAGGCAAGAGAAAGAGGAGACATCCAGCTTCATGCGATGAAGACTTTGGGAAAATTCAAGGATAGAATCAATCCAGTCTCCGAACGCTGTGACACACTGCGTTTTATGAAGCACCAGTCCACTACAGAACACCAGCTTTCCTGTGTCTGGGTTTGACCTAAAAGAGACAAACTTCAGTCAGTTTTCAGTCATTCTAAAAGAACTGTATGTCCTGTTTTTACAAAAAGTATTACAATCACAACTGAACCTGAAATACCAGTGCCTAAACTTGCAGATAAACTACACACATACAAGTTTTTCTCAGTATATGTACAGGCCATGCCTCATGTGAAAGCTCGAACCTCCAAAATTCCCCCACTGAGCAACAGAGGCTGCACTAGCACTGATGATTGGATGCAGGCGCTGGGGTTTAGTTTGTGAGGATTCAGATCAGAGGGAGTCCTTTTAGGTTTAAACCAACTGGCTTTTAACACCTCATGAGTTTGTGGTCCTTTGTGCCTTTTATTGATTTGAGTATTTCTTATTAAGTTTTTTGAATTGTAAATAAAGTACATGGATAGGCAGACAGATATCTGCACTCACCGAAAAGCCAGGCGTAAGATGAATAGCTCTACAAAGGCAGACTCCAGGAGCAACTCTTGGTCTTCAAGACAGAACTCTGTGAATCCCGGGATCCTTTGGGCCCAGGTCTGGATCGCCTCCAGAGACGAGCTGAGGAGGGTGTAGAACTGCTGCACGTGTTTGGGCTCTACTTTGGTAGGGGGCGCTGTGTCGCTGTCATCGTACTGAAAAGCATAAGACTATTTATACATCTGTCTCATGGACATAAGCTTTATTTATTTCAAGTGCATATGACAGGGTTGACTACTCATTTAGGATTTTATTACAAATCTTACTTCCTGATTAGCCTCGGGCAGCAGATTACTAAATTACACAGTAGTTATCAATAAGAATAACCTTTATTTTTTTAAATGAAGGATTAATCAGACAGAAAAATGCCTCTCTTGCATGTAAATTGTCCCTGCATTTTGGATGGAATTTTCTGTGTTAATGACATCAGCAGAGGTGTTTGGTTTTGTAACTCACCACAACTTCCTGTATTTTTGTACTTTTCTTCTCATTTTTTTTACCACAAATTGCAATGTAACTTATGTTAAATTATGATAAATATTTACCACATGTACTAATATCAGTTTTTGTCATATGCACTTTTATATGCAAGTTTTAAGTTTGATTTGCGGATTTACCTTGGAATGGTCAAGGTTCCCGACGCTGGGGTTGGAGTCGATGTGCGCTCTGACGAGTGATGCGATCATGTTCACAGGAGAGGGGGCCATGGGGGGGTCTGGAACCACTTTGGGCTTTGAAGGAAGTCTACCTCTTCGACCTTTTAAACTGTCTGTTCTCACCACTGCAAAACATTTCACCATTATTAGTATTGGATATATTCAAGCTGCTTAATCAAAGTTAAGCACTTGTTATGTTTACATGCACGCCAAAAATCTGACCATTATCTGATTTCTGGAGTTTAAGATTACTGAAACATCATGTTAAGAGTTGCATCTGATTTGAGAAATCTGATTTCTTTTGTTTTTCTTTTGGTTTTTACAAGCAGATTTATGTAAAAAAGGCAACATTGAAAGAGTCATTTTAAAATTCATCATCCTTTGTCTTCCAAATACAACAGTTACTCAAAAAAAAAAAATTAATGAATTAAAACAACTGACCCATGTCACCAGGGGTTTTTGATGATCAGATCTCTCTTGTGCATGTAAACACACTCCAAAATCATATCTTAAAATCAATCTAGTTATTTGATTTTTACTGACTATGTTAATGGTCCCACTGCAATAACTCACCTTCTTTAACCATTCCAACGGCGAGACACTTTTGAAAGCGACAGAACTGGCAGCGGTTTCTCCTCCTCTTGTCCACAGGGCAGTCCTTATTGGCCAGACACACGTATTTGGAGTTCTTCTGTACGGTCCTCTGTGGGATTAGACAAAGGTTAGCTGCTGTAGAATTTACAAGGAAACTGTATATCCATGGGTTTCAGAATAATGGAAAATTAGAACCATTGCCATAGGAATTTACAATTTAAAACAGATTATATCTTTTGAATGGGGAAAAGTCCTCATAATAATGCAAAGAGACCAGACAGAAGGTACAAAAGAAGACCAGAGGAGTAGAAGAGTTGAGGAGATAGCCTAAGATTTTTCAAGTATGCCTAACCATGGATTTCAGAGTGAGGAAAAAGTAGGACCATTACCATAGTAACTGACAGTAAAAAAACATAACATTTCAACTGGTTTTCAAGAAATGTGCTTTTTGTTATTCTATGTGATTCTATAAATTATGCATTTTTGTCAAACCTTTGTTAAAAAGTCCTCAAAATTGTATCTATAACATGAAAATGAAACCAATGCATTCTGAACAAGTTATTTACCTTGAAAAAACCTTTGCATCCCTCACAGGTGCGTACTCCGTAGTGCTGACAGGAAGCATTGTCTCCACAAACTGCACACGAACCTTCATTTGGGTTTTTCATTTTGGGAGAGGAGCTTTCTTCTTGCTGCTCGGTGCCATCTAGGCTACATTGCTCTATCGCCATAGCAGGATACGTCATAGATGCACTGTGAGAATGGGGTAAACAAAACGCCTCATGATCTTGGACATTGTGATGGGATTGCCCAAAACTTTGGGAAAACTGCTCAATCGACTCTGGAGCGAAAGTGAAAAATGAAGGTGTGTGCGATGTTGTTGTGTCCTCTACCCCCCAGTATCCCAGACTGGGTGAGTACGGGTCAAATGCTGAATCCCAAAACGAGACTGATTGTGTCAAATAACCTGGCGTGGAGGGGGTGGAAGTGGAGGCAGGGCTACTGTAATAGTCAGAACCAACCGGAGACATTGCTTCTTTGGGATAACCCACCGGAACACCAGGATAGCATCGAAAAACCTGAAGATCTTCTAGTTTAAATGGGGTATCGCTGACTAATGGGGCATTTAGAGGGGCAGGGGCAGAACTGGTGGTGAACTGGCACGAGTAGGTCTCAAAGTCGGGTTGCATCAAAGAGTTGATAGCAGGTAAACATGGAGAGGGGAGGGCGTCTTGGGGACTGCATGTGTCCGGTGAAATTCGAGACATAAATTCAGAAAGCTCTGCGCTGAACATGTTGTGGTCGTAAGGAGATGGGACAAGCTGAGGGTGCACACAAGTCATAGCTCCAACGGCTGCAAGAGAAAAAGAGAGACAGCATATTAGGCTTGTCAAAAGTATTAAAAATCAGATACTAATCAATACAAAAGCTGGTATTGAAACTAGAAACTCATTTGAGCAAGTATCAGTACTAAAAAGTCACATTCACAGGACAGAAATGAATCTTTCCTGAATATCTTTAGAATGAGCTTTACCAGAAAACGTATAAAACACATAGACAAGTATACATCCATGGACCACTATGAACCTACCTGTACGATTGAGGGATTACACAGATATAAGGCCACATGGGAATATAAAAGAAAGTACTACCATTTAATATCGAAAATGACATTGTACTATCTAAATAAAGAGGGGTTTTTTATTATCATTGTGGAATCAGAATTGTTATTCAGTATCGAGTCTATTCCATAGTATTTAAATAGAGTTAGATAAGATATAGTTAAAGCTGCACTATGTAACTTTTCTGATGGAGAGTCTACCACCTGTTTCTTTCTATAGATAACAACAACAAATGAATGCATAAACTTAACATTTTCCTGTAATGTTCCATCTCCATTTAGACAATTCATGCTTTATCTTTCTAATTACAATCTACAGTTAGAACTGTTATTATTATCTAAGAAGTCATAGCGAAAAAGGTACTATAAAGGATTCAGTGACTAAATATTTAACCTTTCTAAACTTTTAAAACAACAGTAAATGTGTGAAAACAATATTACCAAAATGACATTGCAAAATAAACTGCTACTGTTAGAAAGCCAGTTACTAAGAAGCATCAGACTTAAACTTGCAGACAGCAAAGATTACATGCAACATTTAGTTTTTTATAAAGTTGCAACTTCCAGAATGAAGCATTGAACACTGCAAACAGGCTAAGTCTGTCTAAAATGTGGAAAACTTTAGCAGCACTGTTTCAAAAGCTGAAGCAAAACAATACCATAACACTAAGCAGTAACTCGTATTATTAGCTGGCAAGGAATAGGTATAGATAAACTTCCTCATGTAGCGTAGTGCAGTTGTTTCTAACAAATACCATAATTGCACCATTGTATTTCTGTCACCAAACCTCACACGTGAGAACTGCCTTGTTGCTGTTTTGTCTGCTGCTTGTTGTTAATAGAACATTACCAAGATATTCATTTAGCAAATCTACAAGCCTATGTTTAGTGATTCCCCGCTCGTGAATAGCCTACAAACTGTAAATAAAACATATATCTTACCTGATGAATTGGTAAAGTTATGGTAACCTATTCAATAGCCGATCATCACCAGTTACGACTCTCCAGCTGAGTGCCGGTCTCATCTCTCCACACTCATTTTTTATAGTATGTTTTGAGTATACCCATGACGCCAGACACCTTCCATACAAGGCAGGTCGGTAGGCGGGGAGATTTCCACTCTTCAGCCAATCACAGCTCGTCTTCTGCAGAACAGCCGCGCAATGACGCACACCGGGATTCCGTTGACGCGCGTGTAGCGCAGAACCACAGTATTGTCTGCCCTCTCATTCACTCACCCGCCATAAACGATGATACGACACGCTGTAGTTTGGGCAGAAGTGACACCAGTTTAAAACCTACACACTGCTTTTGAATAGAAATTGAGAAGAAAAAAAAATGCAGGGTTTCAGTCAGATGACATAAGTATAGTTGAGGTTGGGGCAAGTAAAATTGAGCTACTATTGTTAACAACTTTCTGCAGGTCTTTAGAGTACAATTAGCAATTTTGTCCAATTTATTGTGCAAATTTGCAATTACAATGTTGTTTTATCTATAAATGCTTATATTTAGGTGTCCATCAAAAGAGTTTGTTGATGGACTTCCTGATACGTAGTAGTAGTAGTAGTAGTAGTAGTAGTAGTAGTAGTAGTAGTAGTAGTAGTAGTAGTAACAGTAGTAACAGTAGTAGTAATATTGTGAAACCTTGAAACTAGTATAAATGATTAGGTTTAACATATGTGATGTTTTAAATATCTCTCTGTCTTATTGTGCAGGGCTGCAGCCTTATGGTTTGCCCTTACCCATGTAATCACATTGTAGAATCTGAAAAGAACTGATAAGGCTACAAGCTCTTTATTGAGAAACAGCTCTGTTACTGTTATACATAAAATGGAAAGACAGATATTATCAATAAAGGAAGTAGCCAGAGGAAAATAGACAAAAATAACATGTTCAGTGAATGTGAAATTACATGTAATAAAAGATAACTTATTAAAAGGAATCAGATACAAATATAGCTGTAAAATCAAATATGTCGCTTGCAGCTATATGAATTCACTGGACTTTTTTGCATAAACTGAAGATGTAACATTGTTGAATACCATTTTACACACCTCAGAGTCATACTTATTCACAGATATTTTATGCATATGAATAAACCAAGCCACCAAATAGATCTATATTAGATTTCTACATTTGTGAAATCTGAATATAATAACTGCATTTCTTGGTTTCTTGCTTAGCTGCACAATCAAAATTTGAGGTAATGGGCAAAATATGCAACTTAACCAGGACTGGGTTCAAACCAAAAGTGTGAACGCAGTTTTGTATTTGTATTTTCCTCTGTAGCTACTATTGTAAGTGTCATTCATATCTACTCAACCAAAAAGTAGGAAGTAGTTTACATGCAACCTGTCAGTTACTATGAGGAAGTGACACTCAGAGCTCTGCATTCATAACTTGGAGCTGCACCTGCTACAATGGGCTCAAGGGCACAAACAAGTCAATGACAATCACATATGTTTCAAACCATATTTTAGTCCTGGTTCAAGTTCTATTTTAGTCCTAGTTTGGAACTGGTTTAGACCTGGTTTAGACCTGGTTTAGACCTGGTTTAGACCTGGTTTAGACCTGGTTTAGACCTGATTTAGCAGTTAGTATGCAAGGTTTAGTTCTGGTTTAGTAGATTTAAATGTAAATGTTTAGGGTTTTTTTGCTTATTGTTTTACTACGGCTGCAACTGCATTCACATTTGAGCACACACTATATTCAAACTAGGACTAAACTCAGAACTAAGCCAGGACTAGAATAGGATCAAATCAAGCCTGTATCAGAATCCTATAGTTTATTAGTCCTGGTTCACTCATAGATTTGAACTTTATCAGTCCTTTTGTAGGCTGTGTTCACACTTGTGCACATGCCACATCAAAACCAGGACTAAATCAGGACTAAACCAGGATTAGACCAGAACGGGACCTAACCAAGACGAATGCATCCTCCTGATTTAATCCTGCTGTTGATCTTGTTCAGCCTGCTCAAGACCCTGGTATTGTGAATACAGACCTCGAGTCTGCTGTTTTCCCCCTGAAATTAGTCCTGGCTCAGTCCTGGTTTACATGTAGTCCATGCACAGTTTAGACTTGAATGTATTTATTTTCATCCAATTTAGTCCTGGATTACATCTTTAATCCCACTTTCGTCCTATTTTTGTCCTAGTTTAGTCTTGGTCTAGATCAGGTTTAGTCCTCTGTCCACATCATTTAACATATGAAACGTCATCTATACCTCTATAATATCTCTCTCTTACATGAGACACACCCACTGATGTTCTCTGTCCTTGAATGACTATAGACTCCCGTGATGTCATCCCCTCACCCATGGGCCCCCTAGTTGGGTGTCCCCTCCACATTCTTATCAGCGTGGGACCATCTCACTCTTAAATTACATTACGCTCATAGTAACATTTCCTTTGGCACAGACCGGCTTATCCCACCCCACACATACAGCGATCAATATTATTATAATAAGAGGTGAGGCACTACTCTGCACCTGTTGGTTAGTTATTTTTGGATTGAGAAGATAGATAGATAGATATTGTTATTTGTTTATATGTTTCAAAGATACTTCATAGACTTTGGACAATGAGCAATGGGGGAGAAGAGTGGAGAGACACATTTGGAAAATTGTCAAAGGAGAAAAGATCACGCATATGCTGGGACTTCTCTTAAGTATCACCAGATCTTAATCAGGACTGATCAAAGTCAAAATTAGGGCTACATGTCACTGTACTTTATCTTGGTGGAGGAAAACAAAAATATGGATGACATTTACAAGCAACCTAGAGAGGACCCAAAGCGCTACTAGAAGGGTACCAGATTAGCATCAGGGTACACATTCCACAGTTTGAGACCCACTGCCCTGTCTTATACTGCCAGAGAGTGGAGCAGAAATCCTCCATTCTATTCTGGTCATACAGAAGATGTTTTGTGCACTGTTTTACGAGCTCTCCTCTCTATAGATGTCATTGTTGATGGGGAAGTCTGTTAGGCAGTTGAGATGAGCTGCAGATAACTTTCTTGATAATCAGCCTGAAATGTAAAAGAGGCAGGAAACATGGCATTGGTCAAGATTTGCATTTCTTTTGTTACTTTAGGACAAACTATAACCCTCAAATTATGTTGTCTTGGTCTTGATGCGTCCCAGTGAATAGGTCCACATTATTACTTAGAGTAATTGTGAGTCAAAAGGCTGAGCAACACTGCAACAGAGTAACATGTTACATAACAGAAACATAGAAACATAGAAGTTACAGACAAGATGTTCCTTTCTCAAAATACAAACTTACAGTTCCTTTGACAGATGATTTCAGTTGGAACAACACCTGTCTGTTCCAGTTTGTGTTTGACAGAGCTCATATTTTACCCCAGTGGAGCTACGGACACAGGGACGAGAGAAGGAGGGTCAGGGTCAGCAAGTCCAAGTTCCAGGCAAACTGCTGTGACGTGGACTCTTCATGTGGCCAACGTTTTATGAGACCAACATTTTATTTTATTTTTAATTATTTCTGAATTTATTTTTCTATAACCAACCTCCTGTTTCAATTCCTGTCTCACTTCAATGCATTAAGTGGTAGCCTTTACCCACCAGACAGAAAGAGAGAAAAGATAACTTTATTACACACAAAAAAATCTATAATTTTAAGGTGCACAATGTAACTTTTTCAGAGGAGATACACCGCATGCTTGTCTCCTCGGAAATGTTATTGCTTTGTATGGCATTGTACCACACTTGCCTTGATTTTATTTATTTACAGGTGTTTTTCCTCAAAAAAATACCTTATGTATTCTTACTGTGAGCTGTGTCGCCTCTCCACGCATCTGACCTGTAACTTGGCTTGATGGAATGTTTCCATGGAGATAGATAATTTAAATGTCATTTTGTGGAAACATACTAAATTAGATTAGTTTATTTGTCATTTTTATTTGCCTTTTTCAATTAGCTCGTTATTAGCTGTTGTTTCAGCTGGAGATGAGGCAGGTCATTCAATAGTATTTCCTAAAGGTCATTCACTTTAAGACCTTCCTCTGGTCTTGGAGTGTTTCCTCTGGAAGGTCTTTTGTCACATTTGCAGCCACATTTGGGGTAAAAAGTCTGTAGCATCTCAGAGGTACAGCTTCTTTCACGGTCTACATGGATAAAGGACAAACAAACATCTTATTTCACTGCCCCTTAGGTCTACTTGTGTCCCTTGAACTCCACACTGCACTCCACTGCTGCACTTTTTAGTTGGTTAAAATCCCATGATGTGATGTTAAAAACTGAACTAAAAAAAGTTTCAAAAACTGCTCAGTGTGTCAGCCAGGCAGCCACAGGAGCAGCCAGCCACTCATCTAGTGCCAGAGGAGCACTTTGTTAGTTCCTTTCTGAGACCTTTATTTCAGAAAGGTTAAATAATGTAAATAAATAATATAATATATAAATAAATAATATTTCAATTACCTCAACTTCAGCATTGCCAGTTAGCTTTGGGGACCCCCTTATATCTGAAGGCAATGGTGTAATTCAACTAAATATCTACATTGATGACATACGCTGTTTCTAAACTAAAATTAACTACAGTTTAGTTTGAATTTCAGCTGAAATTGGTAAGATAGAAGTTTACTATTTTGATTGTTTCTGCATCATAATTACAACATGGAATAAATTGCACCAAAAGAGAAACGTGTTCTATTTCGGGAAGCTTGTGCTGTACCCATGACGTGCACTGTCTCATGTCAAGTACTGAGCGCGCGCTTCCTCCTCCTCTCCTCCTCGCGCTCTCACGCTCGCGCACGCCCACCTCACGCCCAGAAAGAAGAGAGCTTTGAATCAGACTTGTCATTATCGAGTTTCTTGTACATTTAGAAGCATAAAACACGTCGCATATTTCACATAGTGGTCGAGGCTTTAACAACCTCCTCACATGATGTCCAGAGAGCGCAACTACGTGCTCAAGTAAAGGTTACGTAATGCGCTTTACGTGCTGCCTGTTTGAATCTCGAGGTGGTTACTTTTATGTTCAGACTTTTTATTGCTATGAGAGACTCGTTTGAAGTCGACGGAAGCACCATCTATATCTATCTTTATATCTATAGAAACCTCCCAAGGGATGAACTAAAATATCACACAATGTGTGCGCCATCTACTGGTGTATAATTCATCTAGAGAGAGGAAATTTTGTCATTGAAGGTTAAAAATAGTCAAAAAATTTCAAATTCAAATTAGGGTTAAGGATTAAGCCACTAGCCAGAGGGTCACCAGTTCAAATGTGATCCAAGTGCATATTGCAACTGTGTCCTTCCCCTACAAGACACAAGACACTTCCAGACAAAATGTAGTAACATATTCATAGACCTTCAGTAGCCATGGCAAGAAGGATAAGTCCCTGTGTGGCAACACCGTCTTGGCACCAAGACATAAAACATAGCAAGTATGCAAACTCTATGAGCCTGCTGAAAGGGGAGAGGCTGCAGTCAGCTGCATGATGAGTGACAAGAATAAAGTTTAGAGAGTGTTCGTTTTTGATGCGCAAGGGGAAAATCATCATAAACTCTCTACTGTTGTAATAAATAGTTGGTATTAACTTGTCTGAAATACACTTTTCATTTTCTCTGTTTGTGGATAAGGTGGATGTTGAAAGCAATACATATGCAGACAACACCCAGGTCTGTTTGCTCACAGCAACTCCATTGTCAAGTCAATGAAAACATCCAATGGTCACAGAGACGTTTGTCTGCAAAGCTGTTTGAGCAATAATATTCATAAAGGAGCAGCATGTTAGAAGGTGGAAATCTGTCTACAACATTGGTTTACCTTTTGCCATTGGCAAATACGAGCAAAGAAGGCTGTCAAAAATGTCATGCTGCTTATTGTACTGCAGTTAACAACAAGTTAAGGGGTAGTCCTCAGGTAATCCTGACCAAGACTCTTGATCAAGATCTGAACAGGGGAAGGGTCCCTGCACTTCACTGCAGCTGCTCTGCTCCTGATTTGAAAGTACAGTGTTAAGTTATTGTTAAGTAAAACTGGGTTTGCAGCAACACTGAACATTCCACCCAAGCCTTTTCCGATATCAGGGCAATAATTTGAAATTTCAAGTGTGCTGCAGGAAGAATTATAAACAATTTAAAATGACAAAATACCCAGACGACTGTACCATATCAGTCATTTGCATGCTTTCTGCCACTAGATGGCAGCATGTTTGCATTATTCTACCCGCCCACTGTAGAATACATGAGCTCTCTGATTCATAATGAACAGTGTATGTACTTATTAATGATGTACAGATGTGATACACTTTGATTCAACAGCGTTCGTTTAATAGTTACATATACATTCTATATATACATATATATTCTACATATATATTCTATTCTATATTTTCAAGATACTAAAGTCTGTCTCATTGTAGTCAATCTTTAATCCTGGTTTAGTCCTTGTTCGGACCAATTTTAAAATATATTTATACCCTTGTTTAGTCCTGGTTTAGTCCCTTTGCTGGTTCATTCATACAAATCATACTTATCATACTTATTTCTGCGTACATTGCATCATAAAAGTATTTTTGATTCTTCTCATGGGTTAAAGAGCCTTTAAAGCCCAGATTGTCTCTACTCCAACAGTGACGCAGATCCGGTCCTTGGTGCCACAGACCTCTGCTGATGGCCATAATTCTCCAGTCTCCTCTGCCCTGGACACACAATAGTTTTCTGTGAGTGGTTTTTGTTCGTGCCTCAGAATGCCCCCCTTTGACCTGCCCACTCAGATTCCACTGCCCACACGGAGAGCATAGAAGAGCCAGTGAAGGGAATGAGGACATGTACGGTACAGTGTTGGACAACATTTAACATTTCATTTACATGAAGTTTGGATATTTCATTTAGTGTCATTGTTGTATTTCATTGTGAGTCAGGCATGCATCTTAACCAATAGGGCAAATAGGGCAGTGTTTCTCATAATGTGGTCTGGGTCTTTGGAATAGTTCTTGTGGTTTTGGGGGTCTTGCAAATCTAAACCTTTTCAGCTAAATTATGCTTGGATCTTAAGGCATGTCCTGGTTGATTCATGCAAAGTTCAGTGTAGGTTAAATCATACAGTAGTATCAGTAGTATCCCCTGTGGCCTGTTGGTTGCTCCTTCTCTCCCTCCCTATACCTCACACACACTGCACTCTGGTTTGGAGCTGATTTTGGCCCCTTTTCAATGAGCTTCCTTTTGTTTTTTCCACTTAGAGTCGTGCGCAGTTGAAATAGTGTTGTTATTGTCTCAAAGTTTCCTGGATGTGTTCAAGGCCAGTGTTTCAGAGAAGCACTCGTGAAACTCTGTCAGAAGTGACTCAACAATAATGAGCCTTGGACCTTAATGTTCTTCATTTATCAAGCGAACTGCATTGTTAGGTTGAAGCTTTTAAGACAATGGCAAAATTTGAATATGTGGTGACCTATATTAGTGCTCTGGCATTCACAACAGACAAAAATCCAGCTATAAACAGACTAAAAAGCTTTTTCTGTACACAAGGTTAAGGTTGATTTTAATTTAACTTTTAATTTATTGTATATACATTTTAAGTGTTATTGCATGATTTACCTTGTGCTCTCATAGTGTATTTGTTTGTATTGAGTCTATGTTTGTAAATATGCTGTATAAATACATTATAGGCCATGAGGCTTGGTAAAGCCTGATCTTGCCAGATCTCAGAAGCAGAGCTGGGCTTGATTAGTACCTGGATGGAAAACCACTGGAAATATCAGGTGCCAGTGGGAAAGTTGTCATTGTGTCCTTAGGCAAGACACATCACCCATATTGCCTAGTATGAAAGTGGTGTGTGTGTGTGTGAATGTTGTTCGTGATCAAAGGAGCCAATGGCACAGACTAGCAGTCTGGCTTCAGTCGGTCTGGCAGAGGGCAGATCCTGTGCTAATTAATCATTTTTTTATTCTTCAAACATCAAGATCAAGAATAAATGTAAATACAGAATTCACAGATTCATTTTTAAGGAAATGCCAAACCATTCTCAGAGGTGTAGAAGAGGAAAAAGTAGTTTCAAGTCACAAATGAATCACAGTAAAATCCCAGACACATTACTATTGTTTAAATTCATGTTTAACAGTGAAATCCAGAACCGCAGAAAAGACCCGATGTAAAAGGTGAGATTCACACA
Organism: Periophthalmus magnuspinnatus; assembly: GCF_009829125.3. Taxonomy (NCBI): domain Eukaryota; kingdom Metazoa; phylum Chordata; class Actinopteri; order Gobiiformes; family Gobiidae; genus Periophthalmus; species Periophthalmus magnuspinnatus. The sequence goes on from NC_047132.1 coordinate 7,307,415, forward strand.
TTTAAACTACTACACCACATGAATTTGCATAAACTCATAAATTGTACAATTGTGTATTTAATGTTAAATATTTTATATAAGTAGAATATTGTTGCCTTGAAAAATAATTTGACCTCTTATTCGTGCTTATTCTTGTTATTTTACTACCGTTTATAGACCTAAATTTCAAAATCTATGTGTTTAAAATAGTTACTTGCATTTAAGTAAACATACCATAACATTAAAAAAACAAACAAAACAAAAACCAAAAAAAATTAAAATCCTTCTATTGTCTTGATTACGTTAAAGGCGCATTACCTAACTTTTCATGTGTTGGTTTGGCACATGCTTGTCCAGATGGAAACAGGCAGGTGACTCCAAGTTACATATCAGATCTGTGGAGAGGTGACCCTGCTCAGAGTAAGAATGTATTTTTTTCACAGCATTTTGAGCAATAAACACCCTGAAGTTGATCAAATTAAGATATATGTTTAATGTGGACTGTGGAAAATTACAGGCAAGGCAAAGCGTCCTCATTGAGACAAGCAGGTGGCAAACCCTACCAAAAAGTTATATAGTGCACTTTTAAATACAAATACCACACTTTTTTGCTTTGCTATTGTCAAAACATCTTCAGAGCATTTCAACACGTGGTGAGACCAAACTGAAAGTGCGTCCTCTTCATGGTTCACAGTTTATTGGTTATCTTCTTTATCACATTCTATCGATTACATCACGCCTCTCTTTCACAATCGTCATAGAGATCACTTCCTTTATGGCACCTCACCTCAAAATGAGAAAGAGGGGAGAGAGGAGATGGGGGGATATGTTTGCGGTTTGTGTAGGCTAAATATTTCGTTACTCACTCAATCATGTCATATCAAAAGTCCCCCTTGCAGTATTCACCCACACAATTCAAAAGAGTCAATTAGACACAACATTATACTTGTTAAAATGGAACGTTTTGCCAGTACCATCACTACTGTGTCCAAGTCTACCCTGTCTGATTGATTACACACAATCAAATATCATAATTGTGGTGATCATAGGCACAGAACAGCAGCCACACTCCAGTCAGTGTCAGTAATATCAAAGTGTTTTGTCAGTTAACCTTAGTAACTGAAGAATCAATGCAACATATACAATGTCTGCTACTTTTCTGTTATGAGGGAAGTATTTGGGGTTTAACTCTGAAACCCATTTTCTCTTCAAAAATATACACACCAAAAATATGAATACAAATTACACTGTCACTTATTGTACATATTGTGATAAAATGACGTCTTTTTGACCGTATCAAACCAGTGTTTCCTGAGTGCGTAATGTTCTGTAAGAGTCTGATCTCTTGGCTCCATCCTTTCTGAGCTTTCCGGTGAGTCGACTTCCTTTTTCCAGCAGAATGCCTCCAACTGTGTATTCGTATGTTTTCTGGTGCTGCTGACCACGTGGAGGAGATGATTTTGTACTATACAGTTGAAACATACACTATACAAAATGACACATATGTTTGTTTTTTCTCACTGTTTGACACAAAATCAGACAAGGTCAATTAGGGTTAACATAATTATTTCTATTTGCCACATGCCAGAAAAATGAGAGAAGCATTTTTAAAGACAATTTTCCATGAGTTTCTTCAATGTAAAAAGTTTACACACAGTACGATTATTATGACTCTAAACAATTTGGGAAAACCCAGATGATGATGGCATGTCTTTGGAAGCTTCTAATAGGTTTATTGACAACATATGAGTTAATTAGAGACACACCTGTGGATGTATGAAACACACTGCTTCTTTGTGTAACATCATGGGAAAGTCAAAAGAAATCAGCCAAGATATCAGGAAGAGAAATGTGGTCCGGTTCATCCTTGGTGCAATTTCCAGACGCCTGAAGGTGCCACGTTCATCTGTTTAAACAATTATACACAAGTATGAAGACCATGGGAATGTCCAGCCATCAGACCGCTCAGGAAGGGACGGGTTTTGAGTCCCACAGATGAACGTGCTTTGGTCTGAAATGTGCAGATCAACCCAAAAACAAAAGTAAAAGACCTAATCCTCAGTCAGTTAAACCATGTGGAGAAGAAATGTGACTATTTTTTGTGTTAAATACTGGCAATCATTAGAAGTCTATATAGTTTATTTGAATATATTTAAATGAATATTGAAAGCATGTTTTATTTGTTTTTAATGAGACAAAATTTAATCAATTTGAAAATTACAGATCAATATTATCGATCAATATGAGGTCATGAAAATGTTTAATTTTATTCAAAAGCATTTGTCCGTTAGCATCATGTTACTATTAGCAATGTTACATAGCCTAATCCAAGTATTCTGTGTAATGGACAAAACAGTGCCCCAGAGAAAGTGTACTTCACCAGGCCAAGTTATGAGTCAGGTCTGTGGAGTGGCAAGTCAAAACACCTTCCATGAAATAAAGGTTTTTCTTTTATTCAGTTTTTTAGTGGCAATGTTATGTGGTGGAACTTGAAATTGTCCAAATAAAGAACAGTTTAATGCACCATTGAGTTTTGTAGTAAAAAATACTTGTGATGATGGTTTGAAAGTGAAACACTGGAGGGTTCTGAGAATATTTGTCAAAGTGAGGCGTTCAAAGATATGAGCACATGACACTTCCTGCTATTGTACTGCTGAACTCGCCACAACTGTGGTTTATGTAACAGGGGCTGCACAGGGCAGAACAGGACAAAGCAGTTTAACATCAAGTACAGTGTTCATGTGCATGCAGAGAATACATGTTAAAAGTACATGAAGCTGTAAAAATGGTTTTGGATCTTTAAAGTCCTAGTGTGTAACATTAATAAATAATAAATAAAATAAAATGCCAGTGAAATCAAACCTATGTCTGCTTGTTAATGCCCAATCTTGACTGATGTCAGCCACAATGGCAACCTCTTCTCCTTCAGCCTGCCCCAGGACAGCTATGGCTCCAATACCACCCTCACCGTAAAGTACTTTCTGTGTCTTAAAAGGTGCTATATAAATCCAGTCCATTATTATTATTTATTTATTACTTCATTACAGCATACTGTTCATCTGGTCATGTTATAAGTCAGGTCCATGGAGAGGCATGCTAGCTCACAATAGGGATGCAGGGTGGATGGCTGAAATTACACAGTGGGACTTTAACTAAAAAAGGCATCACTTGATTTTATACTGCACATAATTGCACCTACATCACATGAAACCTAAGCCCTTTGTCCTATAACCCTATATTAAGTACAATGTAATACAAGTTTGTACTACACAATATTACCTACAGCAGATTTCATTATAGAGCTGCCAGTATTAACAGATAATACAGATCTGAAGTGTATTGGGTCGGAGTGGCAGCTGGCTCCTTATCACCTATAACGTCCTCAAACATCATAAAGCCACTGAGGCGTGAGATGGAGGCGTTGGTTTTCAAATATTTGTTCTCTGTGGCGCGCCGAGCAGAGTCCTCCTCTGCTCATATCTGTGCTCAATGAAAAGACTGACATCAAGCCATGGAAAATGACCAGTTTTGGCAATGACCGTCAGGAAGCTGTTATCAGTCAGATATTTGGACTGATAATTGCTTCCGGTAAATGCAAGAAAGTGAGTGCGACTGAGCAATGGGTTTTGGTTTGTACATATCTGTGACTGTTTCAATGTTTAAATGTCTAAATGTGCAGATGTTTCTTTCTCAATTCTGTTAAAGCCACAGCATGTAACTTTTTAGCCAAAAATAGACTAAAGTAAAAGCATGTTTTGGTTATTGCACTGAAAAACATGCATCCTTCTGTGAGCTGGCTTTTGTCACCACAAACCTTATTTGGCCTGGAGGGGGAGCTCCACCTGCTTGTTTCCATGGAAATGTTGTTCCTTTGGCTATAAACTTCCATTGTATGGCATAAAATGTATTTATCTCCATGGAGAATGTTCTGAAGTATGGTTTTAATGATCAAATTCAATTTAATTGTGCAGGTGATGTGCAGCCTTCAGAAAGTTACACACTGTGCCTTTAATGGACGCCTCACTGTTTGTTTGTTTTTTTCAATTTTTGGTTAATTTCAATTATTTATAAAAACAAATATTCTAATCTATACCATAAATAGTACTGTTATGTCATATAAGTAGAATACTGTAAATAACACAAAAAGAAGATTATACATTTTTGGTGGTTGGCTTAAATGAAATATCTCAATTTCCAAAACATGGTTCAAATTGCAACCTTTAAAACCTCTTTCCCATAGACCACTCCTGGACGAATGAGGGGTTACAATGACAAATTGTTTATATCTATAATCTCAGTAAATGAATCTTGTCACGTTCTACCTCTGCTTCTCAAATTGCCCAAACCTCAAATCCGGTCTTTACAAGGAAAAGGTCTAGACAGGAGTGAGTAGTTTTAGGATTTTAAAGATATTAGAGGTCGTAGCACAGCTGCTCAGTTCTGTTCCTGTGTGTTAGCTAAATGGCTGTGTAACACTTGAGAGCACAGGGGGATGAAAGTCTCATTTAAAGGGATTGAAGTCTGCACCTGTCACATGTGACTCAAGCCTATAGTCTATAGTGTGTACAGGAATATGTGTTCTGTGCAGTTTGAAATACAGGAAAGAGATGTTATAAAGAGAGTTGTTGGTTCTTCCATATTGCACTGACTTTAAATTCTTTAACATGATGTTGCCTCATTAGAGCATATGGAGAAAGCCTGACAAAAATATATATAAGATAATCATTTGGTGACTAGTTACGTGCTTTGATCACTTTGGGATGGATTTATATTCGTATTTGGCCTTTCAAATTGCTGATATACAAAGAGTAAATTGCGAGCCTCTGAAGATTTATGTTTAATCTGTTGTTGCAAAGTAAGTTTTCTGTTCTTAAATATGAATTTTGGAAAAGTTTCCACACTAAAATATGATAAAGTATGTTGATTTGTGGAAAATGTTCAATGTTCAACAAGTCGACAATGCACCAATTCTCTGAGAGGCTTTAAAACAGCTTTGTAATCCGTTTAGAACTTATTTGCTGTCAAGATCAGCAGTCAACCCCAGTGATGATGGTGACGCCCACAGCAACTTCTGGAATAAGGTGAATCTAAAATAACATGTATCAGTGTGTGTCCCTTTGTGTGTGATAGCTGTACATAGTGTCCATTTTCAGACACATCCAGTGCTCAGTTTGACTCTGTGACCTTTGACCCTGCAGCAGTGTCTCAGCTGTCCTCAGGCAGGTGTCCTCTCTGTGTGTCCTCTGTGTGAAGAGACAGGTTCAAATACACATGCACTCATCCTCTCTCCTCCTGTCTCTCTCGCTTTCTTTCTTTCTTTCTCTCTCTCTCTGTCCCTCACTCCCTCTTTCTCTCTCTTCTTCTTTTTCATTTCCTATTGTAAAGGAGTTTTAAAGTATTTGACTATAGACACACAGCACCAATCATTGAGGGCCATATGACAGACCCACTTGAGAAATTGGATGTCATTCGGGTGCGTTCTGGAAAAAAAGTTGACAGAATATAATGCACATTAGTCTACAGGGGGTCTTCGTCAAACTTCTTGCTATAGTCTCTCTCTCTCTCTCTCTCTCTCTACTCTATGTCTTCTTTTTCCTCCTCTTCCCTCCTCTCTTTACCTTGAACAGAGCTAACACACAGATAAGCATTCTGTGTGCGCGATTGACCTTTACACAAACATGCCTGTCACTTGTCTTATCTCAATGGTGCATTTCCGCTGAATCCGTCTGTCACATCCTGCATGTGTCTCCTCCTCCTCCTCCTCCTCTTCCTCATGTCTCAATATCAACCACAACAGACTCCTTCAAAATGTACCGCCCCACTTTTAAAACCAACATCCTCTTTCTAAACTCACTTCATATGCTCTACTTTCTTGCAGCTGATCCATTAAAGGTGCACTGTGTAACTTTTCTAGTGGAGAGTCTGCCACTTGCTTGTCTCCATGGAGATGTTAATTCTTTGCCTGGAATGTTTCACGGTGTGACATTTTAGATTTTAATTTATTTTCATTGAAGCATAATACATTGTAATGCAAGAGAATGGATGATGACTGTATACATAAATGGACAGAGCTAACCTGCTGCCATGTTCCAAACAGGAAGTGACTTCTGACTCCGACTTTGGGTTCAATTTTCTTTCTACTGATGCACCGTCGCACCTCTCCTCATAAGTGCTACTGTCAGGCTTGTCATTAGCCCATAAACGACAGGAACGTCCCATCGTTATGCGTCATTTTTGTCTTAAATGTTGAGTTTTTATTTCGCTATTTTATCCGTAAATCCAAATAGGAACAATAATAACAGACAAATCAGACGCCTTCTTTCCCTGAGGTCATTACCACTAGCGTTAGCAACAGGTTTGATTGACAGTGTTGCTAAGCGCCCCTGCTCCCTGCTAAACCAATGGTACAGATGAGAAGAGATGTTCCCTTCAACAGCCTCGCTCTGGATTGGTTCTTTGGTTGTTATGTTCTTGGTTGGTATTCCAAATATTGAACTTGACTTCAAATTCACCTTCATAACAGCTAGCCTAGTTTAATTTGGTTGGAGTCAAACACTATAATCCACTTCTTTATACAGTCTATGGAAGAAACCCCTCAAGAGGCTAAAGAGGCCATAATCTCCATATAAACTGCATGTAGGAATGTGAATGTATTTTTAAGCAACAAAATACCTGCGATCAATTATGAAAGATAGATAAGTATAATGTCATACTGTGGGGCATTTCATTTCAAGACAAGGATAATTAACCTTCCACTAGAAAAGTTACACAGTGTGCCTTTAATGTACTTCACTACAGATGTCACGGAGGCTTAATGACGTAAGCCACACTTATGAAATTGCATGCCATTGGTCTAGACTGCTGCACCACAAGCTTCAGTTTCCTCTTTTTTTTACATAAACAAAATCGATCACAAGGAGGCATGCAGTGTGTGAACGGCTTACACAATTGTTTTGTCGTAAATACTTGTTGCTTTTCTGTGGCTTACTGCTTGAAAAACAAACACATTTCATAAGAATGTATGTACAGTTGAAACCAGAAGTTACATACACTTTTTTTTCCTCACTGTCTGACATGAAATCATACTGTTTTAGGTCAATTATAATTACCAAAATTATTTCTATTTGCTAAATGCCAGAATAATGAGAGTATTTGCCTTTTGTCTGCCTTTAAATTGTATGACTTGGTTTCAAACATTTTGGATATTCTTCCACAAGCTTCTCACAATAGTTGGTAGGAATTTTGTCCTAATTCCTCCTGACAGAGCTGGTGTAACTGAGCCAAGTTTGTAGGCCGTCTTGCTCGCACATGTCTTTTCAGGTCTGTCTATACATTTTCAATAGGACTAAGATCAGAGCTTTGTGATAGCCACTCCAAAACATTGACTTTGTAATCCTTAAGCTACTTTGTAACCACTTGGGCAGTGCGCTTCCATTTGGAAGGCCCATTTGTTCCCAAGCTTTAACTTTCTGGCTGATGTCTTGAGATGCTGTTTCAGTATTTCCTCATAATGCTCTTTCCTCATGGTACCATCTATTTTGTGAAGTGCACCAGTCCCTCCTGCAACAAAACAACCTCACAACATGATGCTGCCACTCCTGTATTTCACAGTTGGGATGGTGTTCTCAGGCTTGCAAGCTTCCCCTTTTTCCTCCAGACTTAGTGTCATCAGTCCACAGGACATGTCTCCAAAAATTAAGGTCTTTGTCCCTGTATGCATTTGAAAACTGTAATCTGTTTTTTTATGTTTCTTTTGGAGTGATTGCTTCTTCCTGACAGTGCACATGTCGGTACAGTATTTGTTTCACTGTGGATTTTGACACACTCTTACCAGCTTCAGCCAGAATCTTCATAAGGTCTTTTACTTTTGTTCTTGGGTTGATATACACATTTTAGATCAAGGTATGTTCATCTCTGAACCCATCTCCTTCCTGAGTGGTCTGATGGCTGGACATTCTTGTGTTTATACTTGTGTATAATTGTTTGAGCAGATGAATGTGGCACATTTAGGCATCTGGAAAAATCCACACTTCTCTTCTTGATATCTTGGGTGATTTCTTTTGACTTTCCCATGATTTTACACAAAGAAGCAGTGTGTTTCAGGTGTGCCTTCAAATACATCCGCAGGTGTGTCTCTAATTAAGTCAGGTGTTGTCATTAAACCAATCAGAAACTTCCATAGACATGACATCATCATCTGGGTTTCCCCAAATTGCTTAATTTAAATGCATATTAATCTTACTGTATATAAACGTCTGACATTGAAGAAACTCATAAAAAAGTGTCTAAAAAATCCTCCCCTCATTTTTCTGGCATTTAGCAAATAGAAATAATTGTGTTAATCCTAATTGACCTAAAACAAGAAAAGTTTAGTGATTTTATGTCAGACAGTGAGAAAAAAAGCATGTGTCTTTTTATATAGTGTATGTAAACCTGGTTTCAACAATATGTGTGTATGTACGCCTAAATTCATTCTGAAGGGTCATTTTTAATGGTTAAAGAAAATTACAACAATGCATAATGTGTCTATGTAAACCCAGTCTCTATTTTTCTTAGATATTTAAGGTGTTCCAGCAGTGTTTTACAGTGGGGTGTCTCTTACTCAAGTGGGTTTATTGCTTATTGCGCTAATGACCACAGTGTTAGGTCAAGATGTCACTTCAGTAACTTTTCACAAAAACCACATGGCTGAATCAGACGTATTTTGCACTGAGTAACTTTTCTGGCTCATCTGTGTGGAAATGTAATTACTTTGTTCCACAGATGCCATGAAACATATCTACGCTCATGGAGCCAGGCAGGTGACCCCACCAGGCCAAGTTACCGGTCAGATCTGTGAAGAGGCAAGCCCACTCACAGTAATGTAAGATTTTAAAAGTTTTATTAGCAATAAATAGATAGATATAGATAGAATAGATACATTTGAAGCTATATACCATCTCCACAGAAACAAGCAGGTGATGGATACCCACCAGAAAAGTTACACAGTGTGTTATAATGCTCATCAAAACAGACCTGGAGTTGTGTTTTGTTTCATTCACACATGTTTGAGTAACATTTTATTATTAGTATTTCTGCATCTCCAAAGCTCAAAATGATCTGTTCCACCTTCTGATTTCATGTCAGATGATATAATTCTAGTGAAGGTGTATGGAGTTTAAAAACAACAGAGAGAGGAACAGAGAAAATAACTCAGGCGAAATATGCTGGGTTTGTGTGTTATACATGTGTGAATGAAACAAAACAAAACGCCAGGTATGTTTTTGATGAGGAAACAACATTATAACAGAAAATAGCGTAATATGGAAGGCAAGGTAAGTTTATTTGTATACGTTGTACAGTTTGTACACAAAGTAATTCAAAGTGTTTTACAGAATGAAAAAGACATTAGAATCACGATATAACAAATCGAAACATAATTAATCACAAATAATAATCATAAGATTAACATTAAAGGAGAAAAGTGCAAAATAAAACCCTTTCAGTCAGATGCACAGATAAACAGAACTGTTTTGAACCTGGATTTAAACATTGTCAAAGTAGAGGCATGTCTCACATCAGGAAGACTGTTCCAGGTTTTAGCTGCATAAAACTGAAATGCTGATTCCCCATATTTAGTCCTGACTCTAGGACCAGCAGGAGGCCGGTCCCGGAAGTCCTAACATGTGGCACTAACATGTGGGGATATTCTTTGGTGCTGATCCATGGGGAGACTTGTTCAGAGCAGATTCTGTTCTCTGAGCCACAGGAGCCAGAGACCTGAGCACAGGACGCATGTGTGAAGTACTTCCTGGTTCTAGTCAGGATTTGAGCAGCAGTGTTCTGGATGTACTGCAGCTGTTTTAACGCTCATTTGGAGAGGCCAGTGAACAGGCCGTTACAGTAGTCTAATCTACTGGAGACAAATGTATAGATAAGTCTCTCTAAGTCCGGCTTTGACAGTTTACCTTTGATTTTTGTAATGTTTTTAGATGGTAAAATGCTGCAGATGTTACTGATTTAATGTGGCTGTTAAAGTTCAAGTCTTAGTCCATTATTACCCCTAGATTTCTAGCCTGATTTGAAGGTTTGAAGCTTTTGGCTAAAAAGAAGAAGAATTAGATTAGAGATTAGCGCTTGGTCGGTAATTGTTCAATATCGTGGCATCAAGACTGCTCTTCTTTAGGAGAGGCTTGATAGCTACATTTCTCAAAGCTCTTGAGAATGTTCCAGATTGAAGTGACATATTAACTATGCGAGTGAGTGGTGACAACAAACTATTGAGCACAGACTTTTGAAATTTAGTGGGCAACACATCGAGGCAGCATGTAGATGAACTCAGACTGGTGACAATCTCTGGGACAGTTTTGTCAGTTACAGGTGCAAAGTGAGTCAGCTCCAAGTGTGTAGGTGGGTGCTAAGGTATTATTTGCGTCATGGAATTGATGGCATTTTTAATGCCCTGAACCTTGTCATTAAAGAACACTGCAAACTCATTGCACTTAGATGTGGGAATTAGTTCTGGGCCCTTTAAGATACAAAATAGAAAACTGTAGGTAGTTTCATCAAAACACATTTTAAATCAAATACGCTTTTGTTGTACTTGTTTTTACTTTTACACTTCAAATAAAATCTTTGACAACTCTATCCATGTATGTCAGCATTATAATATTACACTTGAGCATCCTCAAGCCTTCAGTAACACATGGCACATTCCACTGCTCTGCACCATCAGCCACTATGACGTATGTGTGAATACAACTGGACAAAAGAACTGACCAACGGGACAGCAAGAGGAGAGAGGGGACGATAAGGGGAACAGGGCAGGGAGAAGAGAAGGGAACAGTGAAAGAGAGGAATGAAGGGAGTAAGAGGGGAAAATGAGATAAAGAGAAGAAGAGGTAGTGACCAAGCATTCAAAATAGGTGGGAGAGGGGGGATAAGAAAAGAGGTAAATGGGGGTGGAGAAAGAGAGGGAGGAAAGGGAGCAAAAGGGATAGGAAGAGGAGAGAGATAAAAGAAGAGAGGGGAGATAAAGAGAGAGTGGGAGAAAGTGAGGCAGAGAAAGGGGGGAGCATAGAGAGAGAATTGAGTGAGAGAGGAGGGGTAGAGAGAGCAGAGAAGGGAAGGAAAGAAAAGTGGCAAGAGAAAGAAAAGTAAGTTAATAGAGTAAGGGGTGTAGCAGAAGGGGAAGAGAAAGGGTAACAGAAAGTGGGAGTAAGAGAGGAGATGAAGTGAGAGGGGGACAGACAGAGGAAGAGAAAGAAGACGGGGTGAAAACAGGAGACAGGGGAGAGGGGAAGAGAGAGAAGGTGACCGTGAGAGATGGAGAGACAGAGAGAGATAAGAGAGAGGGAGAGGGGGAGCAAAAGACTGAGAGAGAGTGACCACATTGGCCTGCACTGGATCAGCTGGTGTCCGGAATGAAAGGAGCGTGATCGACCCCCGCTCCACAGAAACGGAGTGACCAGCGGGACAAAGGCTCTCCCTGGGAATACTTAGGCCACAGCTCCGGTCTGGAGGAGCTGAATGAAAGCATTTGTGTGAGGAATCTAGGGTCATACGTGTCTCTGCACATTCCACACGATTCTAATGACAATAAAAACTATGTCAATGCCAACAACAAGATCCATTCTCGCCATCTCACTCAAAATCACCTTAAAACATTGCAAACATTTGGTAATTTGAATTTTGCAAGCACTTTCTCATGAGTGCTTGTGGTCTGTAAAAAAAGCTCCTATTGGCTGAAAGCAAATTATTATAATATAAGAGAATGCCACAAAAATGTCCCTTAAACCATTACAAACCACATTGTAACGACTTAGATTTGGTTGATAACTTTTTAAATGTTAACTTTACAACCGCTTTCCCCTTAACAATTATGGCCTGAAACAAAAGCTCCTAGAATCAAATAATATTCATTAATACAAAAGTAAAATTTCTGTTTATTACGTCTTAACTTAAAATTTTGACATTTCCAACCGCTTTCCCGTCAGTGCTTGTGGTCTCTAACAAAAGCTCCTATTGGCCTAATACAATGAGGCCACAAAAGTTTCATTCTTGTTCACAAAATGTTCTTAAAACGATCACAGACTGCATTGCAAATACCTAGATTTCTTTTCAACCATCAGACGGTTCTTAGAAGTAAATAATATTCATAAACACATAAGTTACATTTTGTTTACCACAGGTTCTGTTCATTATATTTATGGACAGAATTTCTAGGCGCAGCCAGGGGCCGGAGGGGGTCTGGTTCGGGAACCACAGGATTTCATCTCTGCTGTTTGCAGATGATGTTGTCCTGATGGCTTCATCGAGCCAGGACCTGCAGCAAGCACTGGGGCGGTTTGCAGCCGAGTGTGAAGCGGCTGGGATGAGAATCAGCTCCACCAAATCCGAGGCCATGGTTCTCGACCGGAAAAAGGTGGTTTGTGGGTGGTGTGTCTCAGTGGAGGAGTTCAAGTATCTCGGGGTCTTATTCACGAGTGAGGGAAGGATGGAGCGTGAGATTAGGCGGATCGGTGCAGCGTCTGCAGTGATGCGGTCGCTGTATTGGTCCGTTGTGGTAAAGAAGGAGCTGAGTCTAAAGGCAAAGCTCTCGATTTACCGGTCAATCTACGTTCCTAACCTCGCCTATGGTCATGAGCTCTGGCTAATGACCGAAAGGACAAGGTCGCGGATACAAGCGGCCGAAATGGGTTTCCTCCATAGGGTGGCCGGGCGCACCCTTAGGGATAGGGTGAGGAGCTCGGTCACATGGGAGGAGCTCGGAGTAGAGCTGCTGCTCCTACACGTCGAGAGGAACCAGTTGAGGTGGCTCGGGCATCTGCTCAGGATGTCTCCTGGATGCCTCCCTAGGGAGGTGTTCTGGGCATGTCCCACCGGGAGGAGGCCCCAGGGAAGACCCAGGACACGCTGGAGAGACTATGTCTCTCGGCTGGCCTGGGAACGCCTTGGGGTCCCACCGGAGGAGCTGGAGGACGTGTCTGGAGTGAGGGAAGTCTGGGAGTCCCTGCTTAGACTGCTGCCCCCGCGACCTGGCCCCGGATAAGCGGAAGAAAATGGATGGATGGATGGTTTTTGTTCACAAAATGTAAGCCACCTTATAAACACTTGGATTTGGTTGATGACGTTTATATCCTACTTAAAACAATTTGAAACCATTTTCCCAACGCATAAATACATTTTTTGTAAATATTTTAAAATAAATGTGTTGCTAACTTTTCAAATATTTACTTTTTAAATATTTTTAACTGTAACAATTTCCTATGAACACTAATGGGTTGTAAAGAATCCCGTATTAGAATCAAATAATATTAAAAAACACATTAAAGTTGTGTTCATGAAATTTCCCTAAAACGAAAACATAAACCACGCTACAAAATAAGCCATTTGTTGATATCTTTCCTGATTTTAACCGTTTTCCCATCTTTTTCCCATCAACCCTTATGGTGTGCGAAGAAAACTCCTATTCAAAACTGAATAACAGGCATAAAGTACAAAAATGCCAGTTGTTTATTTTGAGAAACTTGGGTAAAAAATAAGACAAGCCTAAAAACTTACAAAAGGTTGTTTTTACAGAATCTTCATTTTAATGTTAGCAAATGTATTTATTTGTCGTGCATGCAGTAAAAACAGAACAAAAAGGATTCTGTACATTGACAAATTAAAATAAATAAATAACTTAAACACAAGTTATGTACAAACTTAGAAAGGCCTCTTGAAATGTCCATTAGTCTTATTCACAAACACAGAACCACGTCCATCTCTTTTCACTCTTTGGTGCTGTACGTCTTTGGGTCTTAGCATTAACCACAATAGTTTGCTTTCATTTTGTAGATGGAGGACAGGACCAGTGTTACTTTATGGGTGATATATATAATAAAAAACTACATAGTGAGAATACAAAAATGTCTAATGTCTGTGTTATTAACTTAAAGGTTCTATATAATACAATAATAAGCGTTATTAGGCTCTTAAATGACAAACTTTTATATTTTATAAAGTTAGCCTATAGTATATTCATGTAGGGTTTCAGTTTCCACTTATAGCTGCCATTTTGAGGACTTTCTTATATTTTGTTTGGTATTGCAATGGCAACAGTCCTAGTTTTTCCATCACCCTTATATCCCATGAATTTGTACTGAAAACAACAAAAATCCCCAATACATTTTTACATTAATATTAGTGTATTTGAACAATGTTACCACTTTTTGACATTGAAATAAAAATAAATTCAACCACCTTGTTCTGACCTTTGTGCCAGTTTTTGTTTCCTGTCGATAGGCCCCTGTAATTGCAGAGATATTAACCATGAACCAGGTCAACACATCTGCATCAGACACAGCAAATTCAGCCCTGTCCTCCATCTGTTTAAACTACAGACCCTTCAGAGTGTTACAACATCACATGATCACAACTTATTTCTATTATTGCTGGTTATAATTTGCTCTCTTCCTCCTCTAGGGGCAAGTTCAAACCCGGAATGAATTTTAAAAGCCGCCTTCGAAAGCTTTTTGGTTTATTTTTCCTTTGCAGAGAGCTAAACCCTCCCTGCTTTTCCGCTGGGGTTATTGTCGCCGATTGTGGCCTGGTGTAGCTTCTTGTACTAGCGCTGCGAGTTAGGTGCGTTTTAGCCGTAGTAAAGAGTTCACTAGCAGGACGTAGCCGCCTCTGGATCGACCGCAGTGGTTTTTGTTTAGCGTTTTGATTGGCGTGATCAGAGTCCACGCTGCCGTCGGGTTGATACATGCACGTTTGGTAGAGCGGATCGTCGTCGGTTGCGGTGCTGAGGAGGCTGGCACTGCTGCTGGTACTGTCCGTTCCCCTGGTGCCCCTCGGAGCCGTGATGGGACTGGGGGTGCCCACGCTGCCATAGATCCCAGCCAGCTCCAGGGACTCGTATATAGCAGCGTCGCTCATCACTATACCTGGAAAACAAAAGAACATTCAGTGTTTAACTTACTCTTACGACTAACTAGCGTTAGTCGTTAGTCTATAATGTAAATGAATTTGATCATGATATAAAAGTAAGCATACTCTGATATGGGCTTAAGACATAAGCTTTATGTATTATGTCTTTTGTATTTATGTATTTAGTATTAAAGGTGCACAATGTAACTTTTCTGGTAGAGAGCGTGCCACCTGTTTGTCTCCACGGAGATTGATTTGCCCAGAATGTCCTACAATATTACATTAAAGTAATTCATCTACAATTTCCTCAATCACCTCTCATCTCTCAACAGATCAGACCCTTAACTTGTCTCCACGGTGACAGAAAAGTTCAATGCCATACTGGGTAACATTCCAGAAGAAGCAATAACATCTCTGTGGAGACTAGCAGGTGGCGTACTTTCCACCAGCATTTACTTTTTTATTTTTTGACAAATAGGGGTTGATTTATTTACACAGTTTATTTATGGGGTAAAGGTATATGAAACTAAATCCCTTCTTCTTTAATTAATTCCTATAAACTTACCATGCACAAGCCTCTGCTCCTGCACCATCAGTGACCGATACTCGTCCCATTTCTCATGAAGAGTTTGCAAAAAAAAAAAAAAAAAAAAAAAAAAACATATGTAAATTTGTAATAGTAACATATTGATGTGGAACTAATAGTAAAAGGTTAAACTGCAGATGTTAGCCAATGAATGAAAAGGTCATCTGACAATTTGATGTACGACTTCTCCAAAACACAAAAGAGCAAAGCATGCATAAACATCAGGAAATAATAGTAGAGCTGTTTAATGCATCAATTTGAGAGCAATGTGAAAAATGTGTGACCACATGCTCCAGTAATGATCCCATATGTGTCCGACAGAGGAGCTACAGTGTCCAGCAAAACAAACAAGACACATACAAATATCTCTAAATAAAAGATTGTGCACAAAAGTTGATAAATGCTCCAAAACTGCACACATAATATTAAAAGGATGAAGAAAGAAAATTAGAAGCGTAGACCTCTGCCAGTGAATTGTTTCTTG
The DNA here is from genome assembly GCF_009829125.3 of Periophthalmus magnuspinnatus. Classification (NCBI taxonomy): domain Eukaryota; kingdom Metazoa; phylum Chordata; class Actinopteri; order Gobiiformes; family Gobiidae; genus Periophthalmus; species Periophthalmus magnuspinnatus. Next base: position 7,323,356 of record NC_047132.1, read on the forward strand.
ATAAAGAATAGTGCCTAAACTTGGAAATCTTCTAGTTCAGGGGAGCGGCAAAGACATTTTTTTAATTACAAAGTTTGCTCTAAAATTTTGAAACTAAAAAATATCTCATTAAGAAAGTTTACGCTGTAGAGACCTTTTGCAAGTCTTTAAGAGTTTTAGGTTAAATACACTAAAATTCACTATATATGCTTACATTTGGCTATTCATGGGTTTATGCTTTCTATTACAGGAGACATTTTGAGGACTTTTTATCATTTAAAAGATAGTTTTACAATATTATATAGGCCTAACTATCAGGCCCTCAGTGGTTTAGACTGAGACAGCTGCTGCCGATCTTGTCAAAACTCATCCACTTAAAGCCACTTGTTCGGGGTGGAATTCACTGTCGACGTATAAGAATGTGGACAGCGTCTGTTTTGTGCAGAGAGCTAAAGGCTGCTAGCCAAACAGGTGCTGCTAACGGAGGACAGGTGAACAAGCTGTGGGCTAAATGTGACTGCTGACTAACAATGACCAAGCACCACCCTGACAAAGCAAATGCACAATGAGAAACCAGGGTGGAGTAGAGAACACTAGAGTGGACATAGTAACTACTGCCTTGGCTACTTTAAACATTAATTATAAATTTTTAATATTGCCCGTCTGACTCTATTCTGGTGATGTGGCCACAGATCTATCAGAAATGTGCCTGTAAATGTCTCAAGAGATTCAAGAGATTGAACAAAGTGTGAATGGATGATAAAATTAACCACAATTTTGCATAATCTGCAGCTATAAAAGTGATATTTGTGCACAAGTTTGATTTATCTTTGGATGGGACTCCTCTTGGACTTTCAAAATCTGCTCATCTCCAAAACAACTGAAATTTTAAATAGGCTATATATGTCAGAATTATATGGCATATTACCAAGAAAATGCAATATTGTGGTGACAGTGTAGAAGCTCCAAGGCCTAACTAATAATTTATTCAAAATAGATAGACTTATGTTTTACCACTGATGTCAATTTTAAAACAGTGTAAAAAATAATTACATTATTTTCTCTGTGTTGACAGTTGATGGTTTACCCAACAGAACCAACTGACAACACTGCCAAATTTACCGAAAATGTATTCTACTGTACAACCCATGCACCAACAAACTAAACACAAAAAAATTTAACAAAATAGTGATAAAAAACTACCTTTAGATACTGCAGTCTTGCCTCCAGTTCTGCTTTGCGTATCGTGTCGCTGTAAACTGTCTCTAGTCTGTAAACAAGAAAATAACCAGGATTAAAAAAATGACAGAGAAAATTAACTTTATAAAAAAAACAAAAACTATGATGACTCAAAACAGGAATTTCGAGAAACCAAATCAAAGGCTCTTTTCATAAGCCTTACAGTCAGTTTAAATCCATGTTTCACACTTTATAAAGGAAAACAAGAGAAGGCCAACTAACATACAGTTTCTATTGACTTTTATGGTAGTGAATGCTTTGAATCACATGATGTTGTCACTGTATTTAATGCTTTTACACCATGAGGAGCTGCTAGTGTAATTTGAAGTGTAGGGTCTGTAACATGGCCTGCATGGCTTTAGACTGTGTAGTGGTTAACCTCACAGTTTTTATAGGTTTCTTTTAAGCGTACAGATGGGGCTCGCTAATTGACCTTTTACCGTTTTACAAGCAAGTTAAAAGAAGAAAGGAAAAAGAGTGTTTTTATTAGACGTATACTAAACAAAAGGGGAAGTTGAAACTATGGTAATGAATTATGTTCATGACTATTTTTAGGTGACTGTTTGAAGTGCATAGCATTCTGCACTGTATTGATAATGTTATTCTGAATTAAAATATCACAATTTCTTCAACTAAGGTGCACTGGTTATCTTAAGAGTCTATTCTAGAACAGCCATAGAATTATTTTTCATATTCTCTTTGATGTAATTCTCAAAAAAAGAGAAATTGTGAAAATTATGATTACTCTAGATTATGGAAAAAAGTACCTGAAAAGTACACACCTGAGAGAGTTTCCACAGGCCTTGATGAGCTGCACGATTTCTTTATGTCGAAATCCCTCCACTGCGGCCTCATTCACACTGGAGATGGTGTCACCTGCAAAATCGAAAATTTTATATTTGCCATTTTCTAGTCACAAAGGCTGCAGTTATGTAGAGAGCCGAACGTCCACTCTTTATGAAGCCATGTAACAACCTGACAACCCTGTAGTTTAGATCTCTAAACTGTCTTCTGAAATGCTGATGTTTCTGGGTGTTTAAATGTAATGAGAATGTTTCATGTTGTCTGGAATACTAAAACTTCAAACTTGATTTTGATATCAAGTATGAGGATTGATACTGGTTTCAGTGCCACAACAATGATTAAGAAAACCTTTTTAGACCAAGACAGCTCATTTTATCCTATTTATTTATGTTCTTGATACTAGTTTTAGAATGAATTATCATCAGGATATTGATTACTTTGACAACCCTTTGAAAAATCTCAATTATATACTTAACATTTAGCCATAGACCATTGTACACAGAGACTGGAGGCAAGACTAGTGGAGTGTCTTGCCTAAGGACACAACAGCAGCTTTGGATAGAATGAGAGAAACAGGCCACATGTTCAACAGAGCAGACTCATCTCTCTTTTATAGCTCATAAACCTCATGTGTGACACAAATGTGGAAACGTGGCAGACACTTCATCCAAGGAGCCACTAAATAAAACCTCCTCAAAGTCAATGGGTGAGTGACTGTAGTAGCAACTCTCATTTACACTTTAAAACTCAACGAGACTGTACAACATATCACAAAAGCTGCGTTTGGTCCTGGTTTGGTCCTGGTTTGGTCCTGGTTTGGTCCTGGTTTGGTCCTGGTTTGGTCCTGGTTTGGTCCTGGTTTGGTCCTGGTTTGGTCCTGGTTTGGTCCTGGTTTGGTCTCTTTTTGGGTCCTGGTCGGGTCCTGTTCCAGCTCTGTTCAAGTCCGGGTTTAGATTGAGGTTTGGGTCCTTGTTTGGTCCTGGTTGAGTTCTGTTCTAGTCCTTGTTCAGTCCTAGCCTAGTCCTGGTTTGGTCCTGTTCTAGTCCTTGATTAGTCCTAGTCTAACCTAGGTTTAGTTCAGAGTTAGGTAGTTTAGTCCCAGTTTTCCGTGTTATATGTGCAAATGCATTACAGCAAAATTAGTCAACACAATATTCCTATGACAAGAATATATTGTAATGTTTCCAAATTTCCCCCTTACAGAGCCTAAAATTATAATGTTTTTTCGACCTATATTTAATCTTAATGCTGCTTTAGAATTTTTGATGACACATTTTTACTAATACATCAAATCATTTATATTCCAATTATGGTCTGCAAATTGTACCAAACCTCAATTCTTTTTATATCCACAGATGAACGCACATGTCTTCCCTCTTTTCAAATCCTCCGCTTTATCTGACCGTAGCTATGAGGTCATTGTGTTGCAGGTTTAGAGGAACAATGAACTAACCTCAACAAGAATGTAGGAAGTGAAACTCAGACGCACAAGAAAAGAACTAACGAAGTGGCAAATGTCACGCTCAGGAGTGCAACTAGTAGTGCAACTCCAACCTTATTTCATTTTGATTGGAGAAATTATTCTTCACCCCCTTCCTTTTCGAGCTAGGTTAAGCATTTTTGATTTTTTCGTCAGGGTTTATAAACTAACCAACTAAACTAACTTACTAATTTATTTATTCGACATCTAAACGGTTCTGTTTGTCTCCTTTGTTTGTGCTTTGCCAGAAATGTTCACTCTCTATCTCCATTGAGACGAACAGATGACAACACCAAGCCAAGTTACGAGTCACATCTTTTGAGAGGCAACCCCACTCACAATAAGGATGCATGTTTTTTAAGTGTTTAAAATGTTTGCATAATTCAATTACAGGTGTATTTATTGCTAAAGATACGTTTAATGCCCTACTGAGGAGCATTCCAGGCAAAGCAATAACATTTCCATGGAGATTTTTCATGCTGTTTACTAGAAATATTTAGCTAAGAATTGCCACATAAGGTCAATGAGTCTTGTGCACTTCTCCATGTAAATTAAGTCCTGCTAATTGTGGCACAGTAACTACTGGACCAACCATTCATCTACTTTGATCATAAATATCTAGACATCATTAACTATGACTAAGAGAGGTAATTTTGCGCACACTGCTTAGATAAACTGTGTGACTGTGCGCTGGAAAATTAGTCTGTAAACATTTGGACTTCCTTAAAGCCCTGCCCAAATAAGGAGCGCCTCTGTAGACATTTGAGGTGGCAGTTGGCAAACATCAAACTGTCACAGAACTTGGTCACACTTACGTCTATTCTGGAGTTATTTTTAGATGTTTTTAAATAGAAAAAAAAAAAAAAAAAGACCATAACTCACCAACTTTGAGTCCGGAGCGTTGTGCTGGGGAATCCTCATGCACTTTACAGACAAACGTGCACATCTCCACTGTGTTTTGGTCCTGGTGATGCAGTCCATAAGTCTGAGAATTATAGAAAAAGAGAGGTTCAGGTGACCAGTTCAGAAAGTCGGAAAAGTGGGACAGATAGTGCAGTTTGGTAAGACATGATTGGACATGATTTTTAAATTAATAGATGCACTTTGTCTGTAAGGTTCCACAGTATGGCATTAAACTTATCTATCTTCATGTTGAAAAGAATGTGACACCACCAGGCTGAATTACTGCTCAGATCTGTCAGAGGTGACCAAACTCTCAGCAAGAACTCATGTTTTTTCTTAGCACTAAAACACCTATAATTGACTAAATGCAAGATAGGTTTTACGCTATATTTTGAAATATTACAAGCAAAGGTAAAATCTCCATGGAGACAAACAGGTGGCGTAACTCCCAAAGAAAATGGCCAGTTTTACATTCTATAGAGAGCAAAAAGAGACACTCAAATATTTTAGACCCGCTACTGTGAACTTGTTTTAACGTAATGGTGTTTGACATTTTAATTTACTGAGGCCTAAAAAAGCTGTACAGAATGACGAAAGGACAGAAAGGACAGACCAGTGGAGGAGATCAGATAAGATGTAAATGAGCTGAATAGAGGGACAGTTATGCAAATCAGGAAAAGCTGTTGTACTTTAGAAGTTCAGCTGAAGTTTGGTAGAACAGTAACATGCAAACCAGCACAGCCCTTAGAGAATTAATGATTACAGCATCTTTACAGTTTTTCTAAAGGGGCTGAAAAATTTGGAAATAGTGTTTCATTCTTTTCAAGTGTAAGGTGTGTGAATTAGTTAACTCTGCACACATATCATTTGAAACATTAACAATTTATACAATCCTGGGTAGACGGGCTGTTTGACTTTTGAAGGGTCAAGTAGAAAATGAAGACGAGTGTATAGAACCAGATTTAAAGGAGCACTATGTAACTTTTCTGATGGGGTGGTCACTTTCTATCACTTGCTTTTCATGGGGATGTTGATGCATTGTGCAATGTTTCACAATCTGGTATTGAACTGATCTTTCTTGAAACTGAATTGAAGTGTTTTTATTGTCAACATCAAATAAAAATAACAAAAACATCAGCTGATCGTCTCCCTGGATTAAAGCCGTAATGTGGAACATTCCAGACAAGGCAATAACGTCTCTATGGAGGTAAGCAGGTGGCTGACCCTCTGTTGTAAATTTCCATAATGTGCCCTTAAATTCAACAGCAGTTAATGATTCAGTACTATATTTAAACTATAGAACTATTATTACAATCTATTTGACAATATCACGTGTAAATTGCTTTGTTGCCATGGTTAAACTTTGTTCCATTGCTGCTTCTTAGTTTCGGTTTTTATATTTCTGTGTAAGGGTCAGGCTGAACTTCCCCCTGTCGTGCAGCTCTGAGTCAGACAAAAACGCTGCAGTTTCCCCTCACCAAGCAGGTTCAAACAGACTAGACCGGTTACTACGGTCACAAGAGACATTTGAATGTCTCCAAGGAGCGCACATGGGAAAGTTGCAAAAATTCTGAGAAGGTTTGGTTATGACAAAATGAAAATAAGAAAGATAAAATAGTACAGAGACCCATCCATCTGACTAAAAGGTGTACAGTGTAACTTTTCTGGTGGATGTGTGCTTCCCCTCTTGTATGAAAATGTTATAGCTTTGTCTGAATGGCATTACATATATAACACCATGAGGACAAGCAGGAGGCACCATAAGGTCAAGTTACACGTTCCAAGTAGAGAGCATGTTTTTTAAGGTATTAAAAACATCTAAATATATTTATTTATATGTCATACTGTGGATTAATTCAGGCAAAGCAATACCATCTCCATGGAAACAAGCAGGCGGGGGATCGTTCACCTGAAAAGTAGCATCTGGGTTCAGAATTTACAGGTATCACAGGGAGCAGAGCATGAAATTATTTCTTTGAGACATAATTTGTAAAAATATAATCATGAAATCCAATTATTTTTGTTTGTAACATTTTAAATCTTGTAAAACATTTTAGTTGTAGTCACTAGAAAAGGCATAAACCTACAAAAATCAACCCATTCTCAACCTCAGTTTTAACCTATAAGCCCCGTCTAATATGATGACATTATTTGAACAAAAACTAGTGCAGCAAGTTTAATCGGGGTGAAATTGAAACAGCAATTTGAATAGATGCAATTAGCAGTCCCATAATTTCTTTCACAAACAACAAAACTATATTATTCTGCTTAAAAACTGATAACCCTGACGTTTAGATCTACATTTGCATCAGTTTATCAGTTTATAATTATATATTTTTTTCCAATTCTTCTGGACACTTTTAAAATATTAACTTTGAACAGAATCATATCAAAACATAAATCGCAAATCTAATCACAATATTTCACAAACTATTCATTTCAAACTTCAAACTCCCACAGCCCCTTGTCCTTTTGCTCAGTGGACTTCCTTCTAACTACAGTGGACACAGGAAGGGTGGGAGTCTACAGCGCAGCCATAAATATAACAGCTTCCTTCAGTGCTGTAGTTCTGTAGTCCTGCAAGGCATTTCCATGTGATCGGGCCACTAAGAAAGTCCAAACCAAAGTGCGTTGTGAGAAAATGTGTTTTCAAACTATTTCAAGACTATTTTGAGACACAGAGGAGGTATTGTAGATAGTGGCCAGAGGGAGACTTCAGACCACAGAAGATTCAGAGGTCAAATGTGCAAAGCTGCTGTCTGTTGTGTAGAGCAGGTACTAGTGCATGTGAGCAAACCACACAGACTGAAATAGAGAGGATCATGAGATGTACAGAGCCCTGAATACTGATACTGATAGTAGGAATGCACAATGAATCCCGCTATTTGAGTTGACACAGTTATCAAATCGTAAAAATAATAGAATGTCCTCTGCGAAGAATGAAATATTGTTTTTATTAAAAAATTTTGTTCCTGTAGTTTAATCATTTACAAACATGTTCTGAAATGTCTAGGAGTCTATGAAGGTGTGAAGATATAAGTTTGTGTTGTAGTTTGGGAGACTTTTTGACGTCAAGACTCAATTAACCTCCAGCAGTGATTCATGGACTAAACCAGGGCTGAACCAGGACTGAACCAGGGCTGAACCAGGACTGAACCAGGACTGAACCAGGACTGAACCAGGACTGAACCAGGACTGAACCAGGACTGAACCAGGACTGAACATGGACTGAACATGGACTGAACATGGACTGAACATGGACTGAACATGGACTGAACATGGACTGAACATGGACTGAACTAGGACTTCTTAACCCAATTTTGGTTAAATGGAAATGGCGGTAATAATAAATGAACACCAAGTAAACAACAGTCATGCATTTCAATGATGGCCAAATAATTATAAATCATCTGGTTAAGATTTTAAAGTAAATTGTACCAGCCGTCCTAGTTTACACCCAGTTTTAACCAGTTTAGCCATGTTTAAGCCTAGTACATTTGTTTATTTTTCTTTCTAATACTTCACTATTGATTCACTATTAAGATGAATCGTTATTTAATCCTCAACATTCCATCACAAGACTTAGGCACGTGTCGAGTAGGTGCATATTTCCTCTGAACCTCCTGTGGGATTAGCAAAAGGCCTTTTACAGGATTATAGTCAGATTACGACAGCATTGACAGAGAAGAGGCTGATCCGGTTAAAAGAACCTGGGAGGAGCCGGGAGAGGTAGAGTTTAATCTCACCTGGATCTCAAAACCAAACGTCTCCTCATCACTCTTCTCTAGCTCCACCACCTTTCTGTAAAAAAAACAAAACAAAAAAACATCAGTATAACATGAGAAACACTTGATCCATTAATGGTCATGCACTGTGCAACTTTTCTGGTTGGGGGGAAGCGTCTCTTGCTTCTGTCCATGGAGAAGTTATTGCTTAGTCTTGAATGCTGTGAAGGTAAGCACCCCAAGTTTAATGCCATACAGCGAAAAATTCCAGGAAAAAACAATGACATCTCCATGGAGACAAGTAAGTGGCATTCCCTCCACCAGAAGTTACATATATTTTGTAGAGTACCCAAAAATAATGATTTAGGTCTTATGGAAAATGACAATTGTTATTATGCAATGTTGTGATGTCTTTGGATGTGAAAAAGCATGTGGTTTGGAGTTCAGGTTGTGGAGGAAGAGATTTTACTATTTTTAAATGGCAATGATTAAAAGCCTACCTTGTTTTGATATCTGTGATTATCTGTACAAAATTTCCTGGAGACACTGAAATGTACTGTGCATTGCTTAAGTCATCTTATCTAAATTGCATAAGCAGAGACAGTGCGGTTAGACAGGACATCCTCTATGTCCAAACTCTGTGGACGTCACAGCGCTTATAATACTGGCAGACTGAAGGACGTCACAGAGAAATCTAATATGCACAGACCACAACTCATGAAAATGTATGAGAATTTGGGACTACTTTTGTACAGTTGGTTGTTTTCAGATGGAAGCAGGAATTCCTCTATCAATAATGTGGTTTTAAAATCCAACCAGATAAAAATTCAGCCTGATCATAGCTGATATTTGGGCTTCTTTTGACAATACATTTTTGGTCCTGGTTTGGTCCTGGTTTGGTCCTGGTTTGGTCCTGGTTTGGTCCTGGTTTGGTCCTGGTTTGGTCCTGGTTTGGTCCTGGTTTGGTCCTGGTTTGGTCCTGGTTTGGTCCTGGTTTGGTCCTGGTTTGGTCCTGGTTTGGTCCTGGTTTGGTCTCCAGTTACATCCTTTATTAGATCCTGAGTTACACCCAGTTTCCTGTTTTAGACAAACTCAAGTCCTGGTTTTAAATCGGTTCAGCCACTATGAAGACTTAATTTACGGATTCTCTTTTTTCATTTCATTTTTTCATCTTGGGTGCTAATAAAGCAAAGATGGTTCTTTTTTTATATACACCTGATGTTGAACTTGGTCATAGTTAAAGAAGCAATAGAAGTGTTTCCATGTAGTACCTTTGTGGTTCTGGGGTCTGTGTAAGAGGCTTCCACTTCTGCAGTCCTCCATTCTGTCAAAACAAAAATCACATGACGTCAAAATTGGCACAAACCTGAAAAAACATTCTCCACCACTTCAGGCTTTCCCCGGCTCACTTCCTGGAGCCACCTCCTGTAAACTTTAGACTTGATCAACTGGTTTACGTAGAGTCTGCACACGTGTATCTGTTTTGTGTTTGGGTAAAAACAGTGTAGTGAAACCAGAATTGCGTGCCAGCCAGGTAACCTTATTTACTCTACTCACAATGTAATAGCTATCTAATGTTAGACTTGTTATTGCTCTAGATTAGTCACATGTCTATAGGGCAATTTCATAATGATGAGAAACATGACGTAAAGCAAAAATAAAAAGCTGTGGAAATCTTGTTTACTCTTATTCAAATGTTTTTTATCACCAAACCAATATTATTTAAGAATAACTGACTAAGAATGGATTTAAGAATAACTTTTGACGTCATAAAAATATAGATTATATTTGGGATATTTACTTTTTAGGGCTATCAAAATACTTATTTATCTTCAATATTATCTACACTGTGATGGTATTTTATTCTACTGCTGTTCGCCTTGTACGTTTCTGTAACAACACTGAAATTTCTCTATTGTGGGTCGAATAAAGATCTGCTTAGGGGCCCAGTTAGGTTCCATAGCGGTCCATAGGCATATACTAGTGTATGTGGTCTTACACTTGTCCTGATACAGTTCAAGATCATTCTAACACTATTCAGAAAAGGTTGACTTCTGTCCTGTTGATGTGATTTTTTTTTTGTTTTGATACCTGCTCAAATGAGTATTGACTTCTGATACTAGTTTGTTGATACTTTTGACACTAGTAAGTCTTACGGTAACTTCAGTTATAGTTGCTGAAAACATAAAAACAGGTCTACCAGTAATTTTGCCCTGGACTAAAAGTGGCTCAGACGTTTTTACTGTTGACCTATTGGGTTTGGTAGCACTTTACAGCAATTTCTGCTAATTCCAGCTCCTTTAAGAAAACATAGACCTACATGTAAACATTGGGCCCCGTGCCACAATAACTCCAGTGAGTAAAAACCCAAAGCAACACAGGGTCACTACCTATGTCAACACAAAAGGTATCTGTCCCAAAAAAACGCCACTAAATCACTTAAAATGAAGCCACTCAAAGTCAATGCTTTTCTGTAGCCCATGTAAAAGACTGCTTTGTGCTACTGGCCCTGGTGGTAAAATGTTGCTTTCTTTAAGTTCCAACACTTACAGAATTGTCCCAGTGCAGCCTCAATGGGGGCATTTATTCAGCAAATACCCACACAGAGCAATAGTAGAGTCCAGGCTGGAGGTCCTGTTTCTGGACAGTATACTGGCTAATGCACTGTTGTAGTTGTTATGTTGGAAAATGAGGGCTGTAAACATCAAAATAAATGCTGAAGTGCAAAATCTAAACATTATATTTGAGTCCTGGTTGAGTTCTTTTGTAGTTAGTTAAAATTCTTCCTTTAATTATTTTATATTGCTATTCTAGTTTAAATGTTGCTATTGTAGAATGATTTAGATAGAAATTGTTTAGTCCTAGTTTAAAACTTGTTTGTTCAAACCAAGATTAAACCTGTATTTAGATTCTACATGGTTCACTCCAAAATGAGTTCTGGTTTAATAAGAATAAATGCCCTGGAAAATAACTAAGGACTGAATCTCTGAGACTTTGTAAAAGAAAAAAAAACAGTTGGTATAAAAGTTGGTGCTGATTTTGATTAATTCCACAATATAAGTAGCTCAACACTTTGACATCCCAGTAGTTGTAGCATTCCAGCCTCTTGTGCACATTTTACTGTTTAGTTATGGGCAGACTGTGGCCTCTCTGACAGTGGAGTGCGAGTTTTCCCCATCCCGTTTAAACTGACTTTGAGCTAAAATGTCACTTTTGGCACATGAACACCAAAATAAGCAGAGACTGGACCAAAACATAAGCAGGATACAGAGCCCTCCACTAACAGTGTCCCAAAGAAGAAGTCTATGGTGAGTTTGTCTGATCCAAAGACCCAACTATATGTACATAGTTCTCCAGCAGGGAAGATATCATGGGGATATGTAGGATGCCAGAACTTCCTGATTGAGACAAGAGACTTCAGAACAGAAGAACCAGCTGACGTAAAATTCAAGATTATTTCTCAAATGCTAGAAAGTCCTAGTGTGCAAATTTCCCATTGCATCCATGACAGCAAATACAACAAAGGAGGCCAGTATCTTTACGTATTGTATTCATATTTCAATAACTTTTCTATTTGTCGTTTTGAGTTTCAAATAATGTTTTATTGTACAATTGAACTGTCATGGCTGAGTAATTAACCTTGTGGATTAATGAGTCTTACATTTTTTGCTTTTTCCAGCAATAGGCAAAGACGTTAACAGTTTTTTGCCTTCCAACGTTCAAATTTGATGTATATAGTTTAACCCTTATAACACTAAATTGTATACTGAGGGGGCAGTTTGTTGTGAGACTTGACAGAGCAGTTACTCTTTGAGAGACTGGGTGGTCCACAGCCATAGATCACCTATAATGACCTGCTCAGCACTAAGGACATTGCACTCATGTAGACAGTGTGCACAACTTCAGGGAAAAGAAAAGTTACACTGTTCACGTAAGAGCCAAGGAACAACAATACCCACTGTTTTATTAGTACCACTACTAAAATCTATGATAAAGACTGGTTGACATTTTGAAGACTTTTTAACCCCAAGTATAGTAATGGCTTAAATTGCCCTGTGGTTGTTTTGTGAAAGAAATGTCAAATTTGCTACTGCATATAAACAAAAATGAATAATAAATCATGATTAATATTGATCAATATTTACTCTTCATATTTCTACAGCATAAAATGGTTTGTCAATGATTTGCAAATATTTCCCTTGAGAAATTAATCACACTGTATATTTTGTGGGTCTATTATTTTACATCATTACAAAAGTTTAAACTAAAAGTTGAATAGAGAGGAAAAAAAATGCTTTAAACTTTCAATACAGAGAGAGGCAAATTAGATCATCTCATCTTGTCAACTGTCACGAAACCCAATATAGCGCAAAAACGCGGTAAAAACTGCACAACAGCTGCCGAGTCCACGCTTGTCTTTCTGAATGAGAAGTTTAGGTTCCCATAGGACAACGACACCTGACAATGCCCCAGCTGTCGCCTTTCTTACCCCCCTCTCACACAAAACTACTTTAATTCACACAGAGTTGAATTCCACTCACCTTTTTGAAATTCCTCGGTAGTGTCCCGCCTGAATACGCCAAAGTTTTGTAATTGTACACGTCCGATGGTTTTGTCTGCAAGTCCATTGAAGTCCTGCAACTATCGGATTTTGACGATGGGAAATAAATGTCGTTTTCTTGAGTATTTCCTCCGCTATCTGGTCCGCTGGAGTTGACTTTCTTCACCCTCCTAAACGTCATCTTGGCTTCATGTACGTGCGTAAAAGTGTGCGCAAACTGGACAAAAAACGTGACTTTTTGGCTCCTGGTAACTTTGTATGAACCTCCACGGATGGTCTATGAGTTGTGCGTCTCTGCGTTGAGTGAACTCCAAGTTTTTTTTCTGAATAAGCTGTGGGCGGGGGCTTTGTGGATTGACAGAACGGAGAGTCAATCAGAAAGAGGGACGTGCCCAAACAAGTATCCGCCTACGCACACACGGAGGGAAACCGATCATACAAGTATTACTCATCATGGATCAATAAAAATGTCTATTTATAAAACTGAAATGATCACATGCTCTGAAAATTATCTAACAAAAAACAACAAAAAACAAAACAAAACAACAACAACAAAAAAAAACAAAACAAAAAAAAAAAACAGAAAACCAAGATCTATAAAAAGATGATTACTAATCGGCAAGTATCAGGCCACTTTACCCCCTCAACCTGGTAACTCAATTTCTTCCATTAGTTTTCCATCTATTTACAACCACTGAGATTGCATTTTACTAGTTTTACTTTTTTATTTACTTCACCTCAACCACAGTTTATAACAATGCATTCATATTCATAATAGTTTAGACCTAGTTCAGTTCTAGGTTAGACTTTGTTCAGGTCTGGTTTAGTCAGAGTAAATGCAACAAGGAAATAATTGAAATATGGATTTCTGAGACTTTAAAAAAAAATGAATTTGGAGTTTATTCAGTCGTTATTTTCTTTCTTTTTTAAACTTGATTTACTTTGTCTGCCTCCATCAAAATGTATAACAGAGTATGTTATTCATAATCTACTGTGCACATTGTTTATAATATAAGCTACTGTAAATATGAATTTGTATAAAATAAACTGCATAGAGGGAACCACAAATGTGTATAATGTGTATAGTTGTTAGGCCAATCTTGTCAAACAACTATACTTGAGCAGAATTCCCTAAAATTTGATTGACTGCCCCAGTTTTTTGCGAACTGTCTTCTGCCTTCTTCTTTTACTGATTTAGTTTTCTAATTTTATTTGTTCATTCATTCTTAATCGTCTTTCAAGATGCAACTTACCTTTGTAGTTTTCCGATGTGTACAAATTGGCTTAACACTAAAACCAGCCTTGTTTACCTTGTGTGGTGCCTTTCTATCCATCATAAAAACATGTAAAGAAGAAAAAATCATACTCTGTAATATTAAAGCTGTACTATGTAACTTTCCCGATGGAGGTTCTACCACCAGCTCATATCCATTGAAATGTTATTGCTTTGTCTGGAATGTTTCACAGTAAGGCATTAAACTTATCTATCTCTATGGAGACAAGTCAATGACACCTCCAGGCCAAGATGCAGTTCAGATCTGTGAAGAGGCCATATTAAGAATGAAGGCTCAAGACATTTTTGAGAAATAAAAATATGTATAATTAAATAAATGTAAGATTGATAAGATGAATGCCATACTGTGGAACATTACAGGCAAATCAATAGTGTCTCCACCCCAACAGAAGCATTACACAGTTCTACCTCTAAGTAATAAATGACACACACACATTAGAACATATTATTGCTGTTGTTTATTTGATGTCATGATGCAGTTTCATTATTACTTACATTTAATCTCAAGTACCACCATACCACAGTTAAAGTCCACTAGAGAGACACAGCGCCCCCTGCTGTTTCAAAACCATCGAACATTATTTTAAACACAGCATCCTGAAATAAATGGACCAAACACTTTTGAGTTTTTAATGCTCTTATTTACCAGGCAATATACTACAACATTCCCTACATATTAAATTACATTACAATTAAATTAACACTATATATTAAATTGGTCTCAACTATTTAGTTAAGAATCAAAATCCTAAAAAGTAAAAGTGGTGTCAGCTTCTGAAAATATTAAAATACAGCAGTCCGTCAGAGCTCACTAGGGATGTCAAGATTAAACAATTTAACATAATCGTGGATAAAAATTATAACAAAATATTACTGCAGGATAATTGGAAAACGCTATAAAAATATATGAATAAACCTACTGATACTTTGCAGCTGATGTCATTTTTTTCTCGAGTTTTCAGACCATTTAAAACACTTTTTGTGTTTTGTGCGCATTGTGTCTCCATGGTAACTGCTGAACATTTCACCATAGACATACATGTAGAACAGCCCTAGCGTGACGTCACTGCAAAGTATCAACATGTAAACCAGACTTAAAGACGCATGTTCAATGAAATAAATACATTTGAATCAAAAGGTTTGATTTAGGTGAATTTGTGGATTTATAAGCTAGAATTTAAAGGGGCATTATGTACTTTTCTGGTGTAGGGTCCACCATCTGCTCATCTTCATCGAGATGTTATTTCTTGACCTGGAATATTCCAAAATAAGGTATTAAACATATCTATCTACCTGATCTTTAAATTACAGGTGTTTTATTGCTCAAAAATCCTTCACATTCTTTACTACATTACTCGGCTCTCCACAGACGTATCCAACCTTTAACTTGGTGTTTGTCTCCGTGGAGATACATCACAATATGCCTATGGTTTAATCAGGTGGTAGACTCCACCAAAAAAAATACATAATCACCTTTAGTAATAATTTATACTTGCATGGACTTTGCTACTGGGGACCAACAATAAACAAAGAAATAAATATGACAAATGTAAAATGTGATTGTGGTTCTTTTCACATATTATTGTTAAAATGTTGACATCGTGACATCCCTAGTTTTACTCACACCAGTTCAGATCCACAGAAAACCCCTTTGGCAATGATTGTCCTATTGTTCCCACAAACACCTTCAAGTATTTGTCAAATATGTAAAAATGTAAAAGAGTAAATAAATTAAGCCACAGCCCCCCAATTCACAGCAAAAAATAAAATAAAAATTACACAAGTTAAAATCAGCAGAATTCCAGAAATCTATCCTCTTTTCAGAACTTATTTTAGTATTTTATTTTAAGATGAATTATCTGCAGCAGACAAACATTAAAGACAGGTTGATTAAATAGTGCAGTTTTTTTACACGACTGGCAGATAACTATTTAGATTTTATTAAAACTATTTACACTAGTCAAAACTACACAGTTATATATTGTCTTCAAGTAAATGCATTATTTCGTATTGTCAGATGTAACGGATTAAGTTAAAATGTATATTTTTATTTCACATAAAACACTTAAAATAAGACAAATCTTCAAAATGAATGGCACTGTAACTCGTGTAAGTTTTATATTTTTTGCCGTGTATCCTTCAATGACACAATACTGTTCGGTCAGTGCACATCTATCTACAGTGCTATGCTGCTGCTAAAGCCAAAGTTATTGATTATTGATATTATAATAAAGGCACATGAAGCTTTGCCGTTCCATTTATACAGCCTAGTGCTTTCAGCCAGCGTCGTGCACAAAATAATAGAAATACTGAGGCCAATATGTTGACATCCATTTTAGTCCTGTTCTAGTCTTGGTTTCCTTGTGTCTTTGGCCTGGTTTTACATTTATCCTGGTTCAGTTTAGTCATGATTTAGTTTAGGTTCAGTTTAGTTTTAGTCCTGGATTAGTTCTAGTTATAGTCCCAGTTCAGTCCTGGTTTTAGTCCCACTTGTAGTGTAGATTTAGTCCAAGTTGCAGTCCTGGTGTAGTCCTGATTTAAGTCTTAGGTTTAGACCAGTTTTACTTAGAACTTTCTGTCTTTGCTGTCGTTTAGAATTAGTTCATGGCACTTAACTGTCCTGTTTTTATTTGTGTGGTTTAGACCTAGTTGTAGTCCTAATTTAATCCTGGTTTTAGTCCATCTTTCAGTCCTAGCTGTAGTCTTGGTTTATTCCTGTTCATTCCTACATTGCCTTGCACAGTCCTGGTTCAGTCCTGGTTTTAGTCCCACTTTGAAAGCAGATTTAGTTCGGGTTTAGTTCTGATTTTATTCATAGTTTAGGTGCAGACTAACTCCTTGTTCTATCCTAGTTGTCGTCCCAGTTTAATACTGGCTTAACATTCACAGCAAGCATAAACGGCCACGTCTCCAGCCTATAGCAGTAGTTTGCAGTTTGTCTAAAAGCGTTCTACAGTTTCTATTGTTAAAGGTAAAGTTTGGTCATTTTGCCACAATGCAACGTAACTGTAACATACACTGCAAAAAATGATGTCTACTATAGTTAAAACAATTAATTAAAAACAATTGTAATTTGAGTAGAACAGACAAGATTTAACTTAGGTTTATTTACTTATAAAACCTACGTTATTTTACTTTGTCTAAAATTCAGGCTGGTTTCATGATATTGTTTCTTATTTAAAAACAAACTTCAGAAAAAAACTAAAAACTTAAAGGGCTCATATTTTTCCTGATCTATGTTATAATGTTGTTTCCTCATTAAAAACATACTTTCACTAGAATCATTTGGATAATTTCAGTGCTGGAATTGCCAATTTCTGCTCAACAAAAGGAAAAATGTTCCTGAAAACTACAGCTTCATGACATCACAAGGTGGAACAGAGCATTTTGAGCTTTAGAGATGTAGACAGACTAATAATAAAGTGTTACTCAAACATGTGTGAATGAAAAAACACAACTCCAGGTGTGTTTTTGATGAGGTAACAGCATTATAATAACATGTCTAAAAACTCACAGAGTCAATTTAGCGTAATATAGGACCTTTAAATACCACAAACTTTAAAATCTTGAATCATTTTAACCAATGCAGAAAGTCATTTTTTGCAGTGTACAGTTTGTATTCCTATAGCGCCATGCTTCGGTTATATGTGAACGATATGTAGACCGTTGAAGAATTTATACGGTTATTTCTACATCGACATTCATAACATTTCATATATTATTTATAAGATTAGTT
The DNA here is from genome assembly GCF_009829125.3 of Periophthalmus magnuspinnatus. NCBI lineage: Eukaryota > Metazoa > Chordata > Actinopteri > Gobiiformes > Gobiidae > Periophthalmus > Periophthalmus magnuspinnatus. The sequence goes on from NC_047132.1 coordinate 7,341,077, forward strand.
TTATGTACATTAGACACATGACTGTCAGTTTTACTTGAAGAATCCAGTTGATTTGGCCTGAGCAGGAGCCATCAGCATGCTGGCTTGATTCTTATGCGTGATGATAATCTGGAAATAAGAAAATACTCCAGTGAATAAAAGCCATGATTGTTTAGTATCATGTGTAGTTAAAGGGCCTGTACCTGATTTCAAACCATACATCAAGAACATGTTTTAGTTTGTAGCCACTTACTCCTACTAATTCTCCAATCTCTGTCGACTATTTACAGAGAATCAAGTGTCCCATGATTCTTAGCACCGTAATAATGCACCTGTTTAGATTACAAAGGTGACCCTGCCCATAGCTTATGTATTTAGCTGTTTCTTCTAATATTGCATGATGTAAAGAGCATTTATCTTGACTAGAATAAATTAAAATCAAATTCAGCCCCTTTAAAGTCCATCAGACAGAGAAACAGCACCCCCTGTTGTTTCAAAACTATCTAACATTATTTTAACGAAGACATATTATGCTTTTGTCTGCTATATAGCTATAATCTATAACACCAGTAGATCATTATTTCATGTTTTGGATATTTCAAATCGTAATATTGATCTAAAATGACTTAGTGAAAGAAATATTTGAACAACAAAGTAAGTACAGAGAGGTGGGTGTGTACGGGAAAAAAGGAAATTTCAGAGCAATGACGTCTTGAATGCAGGGAAATAAAGATTAACTAAACATGCATGAATCACTCTAGATACAACTAGAGTGAGTAAATGTGAAGGAAAACAACATCTTTAAAAAAGCTCTTAAAAGCAGATTTGTCATATGTCTTCTTGAAACACGGCATTCAGAAATAAATGCACCAGTCAGTTTTTTTAATGTTCTTATATACAGTCAGTTTCTCTACATATGAACTTTTTTGGTTTCAACTTGTGCACTTGTGTTTTTAGTCCAGATTTCTGTCCTGGTTTAGAGAGCTAAATTTTTCTGTCTTGTCTTCAGAATAGATTTATATCCATATCAGTGTTTGGTCAGTAGCATGTGTGTAGTTACCGTGCATGGAGGCTGCATCCACGGCTCTCCGTCGATCTGCATTGGGAGGGCCTTCTTTGTCCTATCCACAACAGAAAAGTCAATTAACAACTGTGGTTTATTATGTATAATAATAAACTAATGTATGTAGAGCTTTATAGCCTTATCGTTTTAACTCTACTTGTATATTACTCTTATATTCTCCTTCATTTTGTATCTTAATTTAATGTAAAGTTTTAGAATGTTCGATTTTTTTGGATACTTTATTCTATGGATGTTCTTGTACTTTACCACTTTGGGACAAATAAAGTTTCTCACATCGTTTTTGTACTTTGATTTACCATACTCTCCACATGCTGTACACTACAGTAATTATGAATACACTCCATAATGTATGTGTATGGTGTGAAATGACTTATTTGGCCACAGCTGCCCTGCCCAATCTGCACAATCGGCCCCTCTAATCATCACAGATCAATCACACATCACATTCTTACTTAAACATTACATTTTAGCAGATTCGGTAATAACATTTGGTTGTACTGGTTTAAAATATGTTCATGTTTTTTGACTAATCAGGAGAAAGATAGGGAGACAATAGGGGCTCTCTCAAACATCTCCAGTAATGGGGAACCTTGCATAACATTAAAATGCAAATATTCAGGCCCCATTAGCAAACGACTATGGCTCATTATAAGTCATTGTTGTGCTGAAGACAGAGGGACATGTGTGAACTTGTTAGTGTTTGTGTGAGTGTGTCCAGGGCTCTGTACCTGATGGTGATCTGGGAGGTCTTGGCGAGTCTCACTGCGCTCTTCAGTCCAGTATAAATCTGCCCCATCTCCATCGCCCCTTCCAGGCCAACCACCTCCACACGACGGTCACTCAGATCTGAACAATTATGCAAGGTATTACAAATATTCTGCAATTTATTATGAATATTAGGGCTGAAACCATTAATCAGCTAATTGTGACTAATCAACTATAAAAACATAACTGCAGTTGTACTCTGATAATCATTAGTCGTTATGACATTATTAAATCAAAATGTTAAAAGAGAATAAACAATTTCAGACTTTCATCATTAATACAATTTATTTGTAAATATTCTCTATCTAAAAACCTTTCATCACCATGTGTTTATTTGGTTGATTTATGTATTTTAAAAGTCTCAATGTACAACAGATATATCATTGTTTGACTGGTCCATTACTAAAATAATCACTAGTTACAACCCTAGAAAACATAAAGAACAGTATAACAGAGAAGAGCCTAAGATAAGAAACCTCTATTCATTTGCATAAAAAGTGGATATTTTGGCTGCCATGTTTTCAATAGTAGACATACATTTTCTAACATATTTTAAATGTAATTGTTCCTAATTATTTTCACTTTGGGCTTTTAAGGGCTTTTACGTAAATCTGATATATCAGATATATCATTCTCTTCATTCTAATTCTTTTAAATGTTTTTTCATATTATAATTTCATACCTGCACAATTTATCTGTACTTCATTGTCATCAGCTGTAGTAAGTTACAGAAAACATTTAAAAGTCAATATACATTTACATTAAGTCTTTACTTTCTTCTTGCATTCTGCACTTTACAGGTTTGGCCACAAGAGGGACTCAGAGACACACCAGCAGATGGAGCAATGTAAACTAAGTTGTGTCTTAGATGTATTTGGATTACTTTCAGACTTCATTGTGATAGTGATACTAAACACATGATATAAGGTGAACATACTTTTACTGTAGTTCAATACTCATCAATCAAGTTAAAACTTATATAAAAATAAATCAGATTTGGACTTAGATATCAAAAATCCTTTTCTACGTTTCATCAAAATCTTGTAAAGTACAAGACTGTAAAGTTTTGGGTATGTAGGTCCTACTTTAAGGGATGATTGTTATGTCCCTATAGGGGGAAAAGGTGGGAAAATGGTCTTTGAAGTTACATTGTCCCATATAAATCTATGGATGCAGGTTGACTGAATGAAATATTAAAACATTTTGTTGTTTCCACATGAAAGCCTATACGCAAAGAGACCAAAGTGACCAAAAATTAAAAAGATTTTTTTTTTTTTTTGTTTTTCCTCCCCTCCAACCAGTTAACTAAGTAAAATATTTGTATTATTGTACATGAAATGTATACATTTTACTTGCACATATAACTGTTGTGCAAAACTTCAAAGTTCGTGTACCTTGTGAAGTTACTTTTAGCACTTCTGGGTCAACTATGACTTCTGGCTCGTCTGGACTTGACTTGGCATCACTTTTCTTGGTCTCCCCCCACAGATTGGAACCGCCGTGCATGCTGGGAATATTTAAGACCGCGACCCCTTCCAACGAGAGGCCCGAGAGATCGAGAGGGGTGCCACAACACTGAGAGAAAAACACAGGGCAAATAAGAGAGGCGTGAGTGGACTGCTAATATTACACTGAAGACTAAATAGAATGGAGAGGCTGTTTTAACGACTGAGGGGACAAGATCTAGTGCCACGACACTGGGGAGTTGTTTTGAGAAGCCGTGGATCCAAAAAGAAGTGCTACGATTACAGAGAAAATATTAAATTACATAAATCAGAAATTGTGAGCTAAACAACTAAACTTTATTATAAATTGTGTCAAAACCTCATCTGGTCCGAGTTATACTCAAACTGTTTACATCAAGTACCAGTTGAAAACCTTTAATCTGTCTTTGCACAGTTTTTATTAGTTTGGTTTTATTAATCTAATTTGTCTGAAAAGTATTTCTGCAGATTTTTACAGCCACATTTTATATTGGTATTATGAGCAGCCTCTGGGAAACTTTGGATCTTGTTTATAAAATGTCTTATGCAAATAAAGTTGGATTGGATAAAAATGTGTAATTAATCCAGATAAATTCAAGTCTAAATCAAAATTAATATTGTCTAATCAAGAATTTCATCAAAATAACAAATAAACCAAGACTAAACCAGGTCTAAACCAGGACTTAATCAGGACTATAAAGAGTCTAGGCACAATTAAATCTGGATTAAAACGAACAACAACAAAACGACAAATGAGACTCAACCAGGTCTAAATAAACCCTTAACCTGGATTTAACTTGGGCTTAATCTAACTAAAAACTAAAAATATAAACATGGAATAAGAGCCTAAACTAGGACTCATTGTATGAAAGGTTGAAATAGAAACAGAAAAAAATGTTTACATTTTGTGAAGTTGTACCACAGTTTGGGAACCACAGCACCAAACCGCAGCAGCAAGACGATGACACATTCTCACCTCAATAGTTAGATTTTCGTTGAGTTTTTTGCAAGAAGCAGAAATGGTTTCAGAAGTTGCAAATTCAAAATACCACAACTTATTCTTCATCCTGCAACCACAAAGATGCATTTTTGTAAGTTATACACAAAAATTCAAGCAAGTCTAAGTTAAATTCCTTATTGAACTGCTTTTCTGTAACATAAGCATTTTATACTGTCTCCACTTTACCAAAACTGCAGGCCAAGTTGCTGAAGTAATTCTTGTGATGGTGCTGCTGGATCCTAAATTTCCTTTGGGATCAATAAAGTATGTGTATTACTCTAGTCCAAGAATCTGACAAACAGCTCTGCAGCTCACTCACTCACATCTCTTTTATTGCAATTGCTCCTCTTTTGGGCCAAACAGAGAATCATTTAAAGTCCAAATGGATCTTGTCATAGATTTTTTAAATTTTTTTTTTTTTTGTGGAATGTTGCACAGCATGGCATTAAACTTGTTGGTCTGGAGACTGGCCCGGCTCACAATTAGAAATCGTGTTGTTATTTGACGCCATTTCTTGCAATAAAAACTATGCAATATGGCGAACTGCGGAAAATTCCAGCAAAAATAGCAACTTTATAAAGACAAGTAGGTGGCAGATTCCTCACCAGAGATTTTACACAGTGCACCTTGTAAAGTGCTCCTTGTAGCCTAAAATTATAAACTTCACCACAATTCTGAATATTAATGGGTAGCCTAACATGTCATATGCACTTTTAACAGTCCCATTACCTGCTGTTAAACTTCTGTGGATGTTTCTCCCTCATTGTGTGAAACCGATGTGCAATAGAAGCATCCTACAAAAGAAAAACAACATTAAAACAGCGCTGTACTTCTGAGTTTGAGAGTTCCTATTTTCCCTGAACTCACCACCCCGATGGAGAAGTAGTTGTTGATGATTTCGTACGGCACTGGGTCTCCCTCTTCTTGGGTTTCATCCGCAATCACTTTAAAGCTCCAGCGGTCCATCATCACCTCTGCACTCAACTCTATCTCTTTCAAAATACGGCACAAATCCTCACCGTCGTATCCTAGAATATAGACAAAACGGTAAAAAATATAAAAAGTTATGTTAAGATTTAATAATAAAGTACTCTGTTTAAATGCTTAAACTTGGTACATTACATTGGATTTCTATTGTGCCATGGCAACCACCAACAATAACTCACACACACCATATTCATACTGGCATTCTCAACTTGCAACGGTGGGCAGTGGAGAATTTAACACCATAAAACATAAAACTATAACATAAAACTATAACTTCTAACACAAAAAACATTATTCAAACCCATTAATCGCATTACTTTTTTTGTTATAGATGCCATTTTGAGGCCTTTTGATGATTTAAAAATAAAGAACAGCATGTTTTCTTTATTGCTCTGGCAACTGTCTGAAGTTTACTTCCCTTAAACCTATAAATAGTCAAATCCCATCATCAAAAGCAAAAACAAAAGATGAATTACTCTTTGGTGTACCTGTAAATACTTGGCACTATTTATGTGTTACTACTCGTATTATGTTGCAATAAAGATATGGTCATTTATAAGGGCATTTTCATGTTTTTTTTAGCAACAACTAAACAATATAATCTTCTATTTTTGTTACCTCCTCCCCATCTGAGGCAGCGAGCGAGGTCATTTCCTGTGCCCAGAGGAAGTACCGCAACAGGAGGTCGGACCATTAGGTTGGCCTTATCTGTTTGAAAATACAAAACATGTCATTATAATTTCTAACACCGAGATAGAGGAACATTTTTATACGTATTTTTTAATCATTCTCACCAATAGCATCGAGAATCCAGCCCACTGTGCCGTCCCCCCCACACACTAATATCCTGTAGTCCTGCAGACTTCTGAAAAAACTCAAACTGAAACAAAATCCAAGGATAAAATGGATTACTCATGGGCCATCAAGAAGTTAATGGAATATTTAGTTTTCAAATTAGTCACATATTCTATCATCAATATTAGTCGTTAAATGAGGTGTATTCCGTACAACCTCTTGGTGTTTATAATATTTTTAGTGATCTAATTTTGCATTACTTCCAGACTATGATTTGTTTGGTGGGTTGTACTTAGTTACATTACTTTAACGTGAGTAGTTTTCCCCAAATACTTTTTCACTCTTACATGCGTACATTTTTGCCTCCTCTACCCACCTCTGGCACAATCACTATTTAAATACTATTATCTATACACCTTTTCACCATTGATAAAGGATATTATTACACTATAATATTTATCATCTGATCAAATCAGATCATGTAGTTCACAGTACTTACCCTGGGCCTGGTCCTCCATTTGAGAGATTGTAAACTTGTCTTGGATTTAATAAATACTGGAATTTCCGTAAGATTCTGAAAAAGAGAAAAAAATCTAAAAAATGAAATTTAAACATTAACTTTTGTTTCTTTTGCTGATACTGACCTTTCACCCTGTTTGCCTCCACTTTTGGGATTCACAAACACTAACAGTGGGTGAGTGTTGGGCACAGGGCAGATCTGTAGAAATAATGTCATGGTTATTCTGATATGCCACTTGCTTGTCAACACTGAAATCTTAATGTTTTGCCTGCAGTGTTCATCAATATAGCATGACACTTTAATGACACTTTATTGATGAAAAATATCTTTGAAATACACATTTTTACTGTGAGTGACTTGGCTCTCAACAGATCTGACCTGATTCAGATTTTTGATGGATTGCCATAAAATTGTCTGAATATTGTCATTGGAAAAGTCCAAAAACCTATAATATAATGATATATGTAGTTATTCACTTTGGTCAATACGGCCCACCCCTAAATGCTACTAGAAAAATAATAATTTAAAATGTATTGTATTTAAATATGTTCTATAAAGAGATCATTGGGTAGCATAGTTTTGGCTTTATCACCATCAAATCTTAAAAAATAAAATAAAAATAAAATAAATAAAATAAAATCCTTCCCCAAACACTGTGAATGTTAGTTTATTAGCTAAGTTAGCATTATTAGCATTCCTAAAATAAACATTCATATTATGTACTTATGATGCTCTGTACCTGCAGCACTTGTCCATCTGGAGTCGTATTGAGGTCACTGTCGTCTGCAGATCCTGAACAACCGTTTGCTCTTTCCTTTAAAAAACAAAGCAAAAGTAAATATTCATAGGCATAAGGCAAACTAAGATACATTTGTCTTGTGGAGATATGGAAAACCTATTCACTACAGCGCCTTTGTAGAGAGTTTACAGAAAATATTAAATGTACTAAGTCAATACACAAACCAGTCAGAAGATGGTTTAATGTCCCTGCTACTGGCATTGAATATTGTTGTTGTGTCCTTTGGCGAGACACTTCATCCACCTCATAAAAAGAATGCTTGCCATTTTTGTATTAAATTAGTCATATTTTTTTAACTGAGATGCAATTGCAACACCATAATAAAAATGGGACTACATAGATAACCCTATGTCACGTCAAATCACTTTTTCTTTTACCCCAGAACCTATTATGTATATATCTTAGATAGATTGCAAAACTGGATACACTGGTGCCACTTTAATAATCTGATGATAAACATTTATAATCACACCTGCTCCTGTTTTTAATGTTTTACATGTGTATGTAGTTATTTGTTTTGTTTGTTTTTGTTTGTATTTTTTTTTAGTTTTTTCTGTATTTTAACAGGGCACTCACGAAAAAGAAAGTCTGGTTTTCTAATTGGGTTCTCTCTGTATAAATAAAGATAAAAGCAATTGTATTACCATTTATTATTTGGTCTTATTATATTATAATATATGAGCTACTGTGCCCAAGTACTTTCCCTTGTGGATCAATAATGTTTGTCTAAATCATTATTTAAGTAGTTTTGACTAGTTTAGATGGATTTATTGGCAAATTGCCTCTCTGGGATAAATAAAGTTATATTCTTTGACAAAGCACACAAAAAGTAAACGCTGTAAGGCAAACTAGTAATAGAACAAGATGTATTTCTTATATGAAATAGTAGCAGTAGTAGTAGTAGTTGTACTTGTAGTTGTAGTAGCAGTAGTAGTATTATCCTATTCACTGTGTGTGTGTCATCGAGGTTGCAAAGGGAGTAAAAGCAGCTTGTCGCAGATGTGTAGTGGTCGTTGTGTATGCATTGTGCTTGTTGCAACCAGGTGTTTTGTGCTGCACCTTTATTACAGGATATATGGCCCACGGAGGAAGGATATGGTCCCGGAGCAGCCCACAGCTGCACTCTTTGGGCTCCAGCTCAGCACATTCATCATGACGCTAAAACACAAGGACAAAAATACTTAAGGCAAAGTAATGGACTATTTTCTTGTAAATAAATAATACTGCAATACTCATGTTACATACACAATATTTTACCTCGTTAAAAATGCAGTAATAATCAATGCAATATAAAGGTTTATACACAGTTGGACATGGTTCTCAATGTCTTTTGTCACTCCCGGGCTTAATTAACATCTTGATATAAGTGTGTGTACTATGTACTCATGGTCTGTTACCAAGGTAACAAATAAGAAATGAAATTTAAAAGTTAAGTCCTAAGCACAAATGAACTAAACAAAGCTCAGAGGCACTTGATGGTTTTCATTGTTTATGCAGAAAGACCAGTGACTGAATGTTTCTTCTGAGGGAGATAACATCACTAAACAGGATTATTTAAAGGTGCACTATGTAACTTTTCTGCTCAGGGTTTTGCTACCAGCTTGCCTCCATGCAAATGTTATTGCTTTTCCTGGTATGTTCCATCGTATGGCATTAAACCTATCTACATTATCACATTTATTTCATTACAGGCTTGAAAAATACCTTGTAAATTAATCCATTCTCACTATGAGTGGGCCTGCCTCTCCACAGATCTCACTAGTTAATTGGCCTGGTGGCATCTCTGCCTTCTTCTATGGAGATAGATAAGTTTAATGTCCTTTAGTGCACCTTTAAATAAATATGAATGACTAATAGTAACCCTACTAAAGGTAACATAATTAAAACTCCAAAATTATGTTTTTCTTAAAATGTGATATTTAAAATGTTATATAACTGTGTATGATTCACAGCGGATGAGATATAGAGGGTAAAATAGAGGTGCTTACCATCGTGTGGCACCAGACGCAGTGTTTGCCCGTTAAACCCTGAAGGCTCTTGATTTTTTTCTGGCATTTATCACACTTCCTCGAATCACAGTTCCCACTCACCCAGTCGTGTGTTGGAACCTGAAATGTACCAAGACTTTAATATCACTGCCCAAATAACAGCACATATGCAGCGGAAATGTACATTATGTAAGACGCAACACCACAAAAACAGTTCAACTGTCAAGTCAAATTCAGAATATTAAATATGCACTACGGAACATTTCTGGTGGAGGGCTTGTTACACACTTGTCTCAGAAGCACTTGGAGGTAACTTCAGAAACAGGATTAATTAAAAGTGCACTGTGGAACTTTCCGGTAGAGGTTTTCTATCTGCTGGCCTCCATTGAAATGTTATTGATTTGCCTGGAATGTTCCACAGTAGAATAAACTAATATATCTTTTATTTATTCTGTTACAAGCCTTTCTATGGACAAACATTACTTGGCTATTGTGGAATCATCATGGAAATTTCAAAGTTTTATGCCATACTATGGAACATTTGAACACAACATTTGAACACACACACCAAAAAACTTACTCATGATTTGAGATGTTTAGACTTTTAAACTAGAGACTATTTCATTTGTCTTAATATCTTTCTGGCAGGTTTAATTACTGTTTTAATTAATTTCTTTTCAGCATAATTATCTGCAAAGGAGAACGAAAATGATATTTGCAAAACAATTTATACCACGCTGACAATCAACTTATCTGGGACTAAAATAAAAAAAAATAATTTAGGACTAGGTTGTCAGGTTTTCAAAATGCTTCAGTATGGCCGACTCTCTGTTCATCATTGACTTTCTTGTCTATCACTATCACTGTGAGCCAAAGTGAATATATATATATATATATATATATATATATATATATATATATATATATATATATATATATATATATATATATATGTGTGGGTGTGGGGGGTGGGGGGGTATAGATAGATATAAATATATAATACTGCTTAAATCTATATTAATATTCTGAATTCAGGTTACTTAACTCATGTGACTCTTTAAAGTGTTTAACAGTTTAAACCTTACCCCTGTATCTTTCTTTGATTTCACGTAGGTCTTGGTGCAGGGCGCAGGGTTCCTGTTGGCGCAGCGGCCGTGGACTGTGTACTTACAGCCTGCACAAAAGGAGGGACAACAGAGGATTAGATTAAGATCAATATTATAATGATTCATTATTATATATCTTACTATAGTATTGAAAAATATAAGCAAAAATATCTGATTAACCTGCAAAATAAATAATTACATTTTTAAGTAAATAATTTTCTAGGTTATATAGTCAAACAAAACACTGCATTTTAAGCAGAAAAGATGTTTTAATAATGTTATATGGAAATCTATCAGTTGTGTGAATAAAGATGAATAAAAGATTTTTTTTTGCAATTTTTACAGCGTCAATAACTGTGTTAAATGTAAAATTTCAGTGTTGCCTCTAAATCACTAATAGTAATATTTGGCTTTGTGAAATGTCTAGAAATTTTAAACTGTATTGTGTATTATGTTTAATTTTAATAATCTTATCTGAACTGCTTTTGCTCTTTGTAGGTTCGGTGAGTGGTGGTACTTACAGGTGCAGCACAGGCCCTGCTTCCTGAGCCCCAGCAGCATGCTCTGACACACGTTACAGTACACAGGCTTATTGAAGTGCTTCATCCTCCAGAGGTGCTGTCCATCTTTTTGTGTCATCTGGAAAATAGTTAACTTCTATTTGCATCTTAGTATTGATATATAATCTTTTACTGCTTAATGTTTTTTATGGAAAGAAAAAAAGGTAATTCAGCTATGATTTCTTCATACAAAACTCCATAACTGCCAGCAGAGGGCGTACCAAAGGGCAAAGCAGTTGAAATTATGCTTAAAACAACAGCTGCTAGCTTCAAAGTTAGTGTTGTCAGTTTGATTACAGAGATGAGTGGATCTGAGGAATATGTGTGGAGAAGCAGTTACTGGATTACCACCTTTTAACATTTAGGAGGAACAAAGTGTTTGAGATTAACTGTTGGTTGTTTCCATGGAGATGTTATTTCTTTGCCTTGTGAATACTCCACAGTATGTCATCAATTTCATTACTTTATCACCATGAGAAGCAGGTCACGCCACCAGGTCGAGTGATCATTTTAGGCAAAACAGTAACATATTCATGGAGACAAGTAGTTGGCAGACCCTTCACCAGAAAAGTTGCATATTGCACCTTATGTATGCAGTACAACCTTTATTTAATCTGCATCACAGTTGTCATTGTATCCAGTAAAATGCGTCACTCTAGTGTAGTTGATACAAAATGCCCACGGGTCTTTTGTATAGTCTATTTCCACTATCTATTCATAAACCTACTCTACACTGTGTCTCTTTACAGTGCGGTTTTTCACTCCCACTCACGAGTAACCGGGATAATAAGATGAATGCAGAAGGTGGCACTGCGTATTATTGTACTCGTATATTAACACGTTTTGTATTGTCAAAATGAAAAACAAAATAAACAAAACAAAAAACAGGTCACTCATGGTGTGTGGGTGGACCCTTGGGTTTACCCTCACAAATGGGTTATGATGCGTTACACGGGTCTGTCCCAGAGAGATAGAGTAGAGATCTCTAGAACAGACAAAGCAACAGCTGTGTGGCACATTTGGCTGCCATCTTGGGAGGGTAGGATAAAGCATATTCTCAATCCGGTAGGTTAAGTGCACTACGGGGTTACAGATATATATGTTATGCTGATGTCTCTAACTGATTTTGATACTTAGGAAAAGGTTAAAGCTAAATTGGTACCACAGTGATAATATATATATATATACATACAGATACACACACATATCCTGATCTGATTGATTTGTATTACTCAGACTACTCAGTTTTTCCTTTGATACTTCAACTGTGGTGAATAAAAGGCACATTTTTTGGTAATTCCATAAAAGGAAGGTTCTCTCAAAGCAAACACTCCTAAACTAAGTGTGTAGGCTAAAAAAGCTAAAATTAAGGTCTATGATTAACATAAGTAACAATGATGACGAACAATTATGGGAAGTTTACAGTCACAGTATAAAAATAGTCTAATTACTATCAAATGTTTAATATTAGTGATGTATGTTGCTTTTTTGGTGTAGTGGTTAAGCTGTTGTGCATGTAATGAAGCAGCTTGTGTACTTGTACTGTGAGTTATAGTTCTGTTACAGGCAATTTATGGAATGGCTTTCTCCCCACTCTTTTCCCATTTTAGATAATGTTATATACCACAGACTACAAAAACAAAAAGTAGTGCAAGGTGCTATTTATCAGTTTCTGTTTGGTGAATTACATTTAAAGTGACATTTATTATGACTATAGATTATGGATAGCTGTATTTTTTTACTAAATGAAGTGAATGTGAAATAGATGCAGACAATTTGTTTAAATTTATGCTTGTGAAGAACTTCCAGTCAAAACATGGGCATCAAAATGTGATATGAATTACTGTACGTTACTATTGGAATGTTCACTCTAGAGTTCTTTTACCTTCTTCCCTCTTGCTCTCCTCCTTTCTCTCTCTCTCTCTCTTTCTCTTTTTTGGGTGTCTATTTTAAACACAAATCTGTAGTAAGAGTATAAGAGCGGTCTGCAGTGTAAGGGGCAAACTACAGGCACTAAGGCTTCGAATGTCCATTTGTACCCAAGAATAGACCGAGGGGGAAGTCCCTGGCGTTGTTCTCACCAAACCAGTCCAACTGACCAGTGGCTTGGCAAAATCATGGAAAACTAAATTAAACCTGTAAACCAATTTTGTGGGAAGACAAGAGTGGTAGTTTTCAAGAATTCAAGAATGTGGTAATGATGGAACTATTTCAGATGCTGAAGGAAAAGTACACAGAAGTTATTTATATATAGCTATTGTTTTGCCCGTAAATTTCCACAGTAAGACATTAAAGTTGACTCTTTTCATGGAGAAGAGCAGTTTAGCAACATAAACATCAGAGAAAGATGACAGTTTTCCTAATTAAACATGACAATATCCTAAAAAGTAAATCCCCAGATGTTAAAGCTGATCGTTTATATTAGTAATTTGGCTGTTGGACTCACTATTCTACAATAAGGTCTAGTTGCAGGTCAGATCTGTGGAGAAGCAACCCCACTCATAGAAAGAATGTGTGTTTGCAGCTATACAAAACATTTGATTGACTAAATGCAAGATAGATGTGTTTAATGGTTCACTGTGAGACAATCAAGGCGCAGCAATTACAAGCAATCTCCATGAGACAAGCATTAATATAACTGCAGAGCTTGAAATCAGATGACATTACCACACATAGTGACTGCAAATCTCCTGTGTGTAGATCAAAAGGCCAAGGACAGGGAGAAAATAGGCCAATGATTCAGTCCCGTCAAAAAAGGGTTTGGAACAAAGAGAGAGACAGAGAGGGGCGTGGAGCGAAAACAAACATGGCGGCGCATACCTTTAGCCCGAGGAGCACCAGGAGAGGGACGTTGTTCATGCCCCCGTTCACCCACTCGTCCAGGGACACGGTGCCACTGCTGTCTGCGTCTATGGCGGTCATCATGTCCTTTAAAACCTGAGGAGCAGATGGCCAATGAGCACGCACTAAAATGACAGGATTAATTCAATTTAGGAAGAATAATGGGGTGAATTTCAGGCCAATTTTTTTATATATTTTTTTTTACCTTAGCTGACGGTTAACAAAAGCAGTAAAACAGATCAGTTAAGTTAAATCCAGTTGCAAATGGTCTAAAATATCCAAAACATCTGCACATTTCAATTAAACCCCATTGGGAATATAAAACAGTTGTGTTTCAGCTGCATGTTTTTCAGTGACGTTTGTTTCAAGATTTATTGATCGCTATGGCTACGGTCCTCATGTTCCATAACCGTAAACCGGTGTATCAGTAAATGACAATACATAACTGTGACGACAATAAACTCTTTTATAACTTCAAACTTTGCAAATAGTCAACAAAAACAGTTCTTTTAAAAGTTTATGTGAATTGACGTCACACTGTTTCAGACCAGCAAAGATGAGGGGCTTTTTAATGTGATAATAGCTCTGACGTGGAAATTTGTCTGTTGATTTCATATTGAGAGACATTTTAATTTGTTTTTATGAGGAAAAAAAAGACAACAATTGGGATCTATTATTTGAAATCTTGGTAACTTTTTCATATCTAGTTTATTTCAGAGAAGATGATTAATAGCTGGTGCAGATGACTCCTTTGGATACATTTTTGTGCAAAGCTTTTGATGATTAACAGCTAGAACATTTACATGGCCCTATTTAACCCTTAAGTCACGACATTCTGTATTACTATATATGGAAGTGCATTACTATATGAATTATAGCGATACATAACAGACATATTTTTCAAGGACAGGTAGCCTTCTTTGGTTTGGCTAGGTTCATACTTGCACACTCAAACCCAGAACCTGAAAGTAAACTTGGACTAGACTAAGATTAAACTAGGATGAAACCAGGACTAAACCAGGACTAAACAAGGACTAAACAAGGAACAAACCGGGACGAGAACAGGATCAAACCACATCTACACCAGTATTAATAATGATCATCAAACTAAGACCAAATTAGAACAAATGTTGATATATGGAGGGGAGGAACCTCACAGGAAGTAGCTCTGAAACATCCCAGCCAAGGTACTCTGCAGCATGCATCATCTGAGCAATGATTCTGTCCACTTCCTGTTTAAATAAAACCAAAACAATGAAGTGAGAAAACCATTAAAAGGTAACAAATCCTGATTTTGTATTTCGACTTACAGAGCTGTCCAGGACCCCATTACCATCTCTGTCATACAGTTTGAAAGCAACTGTAGAAGAGACAAGAAGTGATTTTCAGAGAAGAATGACTAATGAAATTCAAATTGAAGTAATTTGGCAAATCAGAAGGCTGCAGATATTAAATTATATACAAATATCCTGTCTTCATGGGGTTATGTGGTGGTGTAGAGTGCAGTTAGGATAAGGTTAATGAATTATCAATCAATAAATCAGAAACTAAAAATGAATAAAAAATAAATGAAGAAGTAGAAAATTAATGTTAGGATCAGACAGTTACTCTTACTCGAGGACTGATGACACTATTATTCAAGAGACCTCAATTGCACTAATAACTCACACTCCAGCTTGTCCCTCGGTTGTCCATCCTCCAGGAGAGAAAAGTAACAGGACACATCCTTCAGAAAGACCTCCTCTGCAGCAAAGAGAGAGAGAGAGAGACGAGGGGAAGACTGTGAAAGAGATATTACCATCTTACAGCTTGCATCGCCCACAATATTATATCAAAATTGATGTTTGAAAAAATAAATAAATAAAAATTATACATAAGACTATAATTTTGGAGCAAAAAACTACCAACAATCAGAAGCTACAAAAATAATAAGAAGAAATTGGAGCATAAAGTGACATTTCTGTGTTTTTAAGTTTATTTTAAAGGTGCATTGCTAGCTGTTACATCACACTTGTTTCCATGGAGATCGATGCTTTTAATGTCTTATTGTGAAACATTCCAGGCAAAGAAATATCACCTCTATAAAGACTAGCATCTGGCGGACCTAAACCCCATGAATAGAGTAGAGTGTATTAGTATCCCGTATTGCCCACTGCTGACAGCCTTGTGTTGATAAAGAGCATGCCAAACGTGCTGTAGTAGTGTAAATTGATGAGAGGTTTGAGCGAGGCGAGCGTGGAGGCGTTTTGTTTTCAGCTAATCTTACTGGCAGTGTCTGTGGAGTCTTTGGAGTTTTGGAATGAGCGAAAGAGTCTCTGGCACAGGTCCGCAGGGAAGTCCTCCACCTCCAAATATGTCTTGAGGAACAGACGGAAGCCCTCCTCATTGATGCACTACAACAACACAGATAACACACAATGTGAATAATGAATATTACAGTAAGTTACATTAACACAGTGAACGATTCATGAGTTTCAGCTTTGTGTTATCTGCAACATTTTGAAGACTTTTACCCCATTCAGCCAAGTTTGGACACACTTTGTATTAATGTTTCTTCTTTATTTCCATGTTTATTAGCATTGTACATTCTCACTGAAAGCATCAAATCTATGACCAAACACATACGGTATGTAGCACGCAAAAATAAACTCAAAACAACTCAAAACATATTTTAGATTTACTTTTTGTTTAAATTGTTACCCTTTGCTTTGATCACTGCTTTGCACTTTTGACATTTGTTGCCATGTTATATATGTGAAGTGTAAACCATTTCAAGAAACTGAAAGTAAAAGAAAAAGGCCAAGGTCCTGCAGAGCTGTCAGCAAAGTGGAGGGTGGATACTTTGAGGATTCACAGATAAAATATCAAAAATATTTAGCTGAGTTATTTCATGTTTATTTCTTTGCTACATCATGAGTATATCTTGCCTCATATTTTGTGTCTTCCATATGTATATAAAATGTAAATGGAGTAGTAAACACAGTAAAAAATACATTGAATTATTAAGTGTATTTACACTTTTGTGTAGTGTACGTAGACCACTGGTTTATTTTTTGTTCATTGTAAACCAAAATATTCATCTAAAATTGCTTAATCATAGAAATGGTTCCATTGACTTTCTGTTCAAAGCTGCAGAACTGAGAACCTCCAGCTCTTCATAGCAGCATTTTGATTTGTTACAAGCAGATGATTTCCATTCAGATGTTTTTATTGTTAACAAATGTTGGTCTGAATGTTTGGAATAATTGCAAGTAAGTACAGGGCTGTGGGCGTTCATGGGGGGAGGAGAATTTTTTTTTTTAAGCACTGAAACCTCCAATGTAAAACATCAAGAAATCAGTGGGAAAATACATAAACAGACTGATATGGGGACACAGTTAAAGCTGTCATGGCTTTCTTTAGCATAAATCTTTATTTGTATTATTATGGATCATTTTGACCTAATCTTCGTAATACCATGTGTAGTTACGTATAAGGTGTATCTCTTGTTCGTGTGTCTGGCATCCTCCAGCCACTCTGATTAGACTAAACTGGCAAGATTGTTTTGGTGGTATAAATACTCTGTATTGTTTACATTTGTGAGCTGAGGGCGAGACGACACTGCTAGGGACACAGCTCTTTGACAATTGTGCACAGTTGATTCAATAAACCAGACTTTTGATTCAAGACAACTTCTCTGTTGATTTTTATATCTTTAAGGCTTTTGACTATTAGAAATTCCACAACAAAGCATATGTTTTACGTTACGTTAACACAGTTAAATTCTCATAAATGTTTAATTTACGTATATATTTAACTTGTATATATTTATTTTTTATTGTTTCAATCCACCCCTGGATCAGTCAGAGACCATAAACAGCAGTGTCCCTCTGCAACTGGATTAAACTGCAACATCAGGGTCACACAAATGAACTAGTTCACAGAAAAACATTTGCACTGGACCATTTTATCCGTCTATCTATCTATCATCTATCTATCTCTCTCTCTCTATATATAATATATATATAACACTAATAAGTGTGTGTGTGTGTGTGTGTGTGTGTGTGGGTGTGTGTGTGTGTATATATATATATATATATATATATATATATATATATGCATACACATACATACACACACACACACACCCACCCCCACCCCCCCACACACATATATATATTAGTGTTATGTTTTGACTAACATATCTCTATAAACATTTTTCCTGCTGAAAACAAATAACAGATTTTTTGAGCAAAAGGTTTTGTTCAAGGCACTAATCTCAACTGGCTGGTTTCAGGTGCTAGAAGAAGAGATGGGGTCTGGAAAGAGTAATATTGAAATGATTATATATCTAAGAAGAAATAGAACTCCACAGATGTTGGGAGAATGATGTGTCTTGCTCATGAACACAACAACAGTAACCATTGTCACTAAGTAATGAGCATTGAATTATGAACATTCAGGTTAGTGAGCAAACATCTACATCAAATGATCTTGTTCTACTCTAAACATAGATTCCCTTTTGATTCCCAGAGCCTTGTGCACATAGACGCAGTGACATGCACAGTTGTGGCTTTGTTTGTGCAATTTTACTATTTTAGGAAGTACAGGACAGCTACTGAAGTCATCAAAATATGTGTTGCTTTGTCAGTAACAACACAGGACACCACATTTGAATAAGGCAGTGGTGGTATATGTATGAACACACTATTATGTATTTAGACTTGTAGCAAATGTTTGGTGATTTACAGATACTATTAATAATATGCTTCTCAGTTATGCTGGTATATTTGATCATACAATGTAAAAGACACACTGAATTTTCTCAATGCTGACCATCACTTTATTGCAATCTATGTAGGGTTTTGCACTTGATCAAGTAGGTACTCATAGGAACCAGTATTTCCACACTGTTTGTCTGGACTGAAATTGGAAGGAGACGCTTTTGTGCTGCCTGCCACCTGCGCATGTCTATTGCTTGCCCTGTGTCATTGTTGTTGGCTTATGTTGCTTTGCCGTGGGCACCGTCTTTGTAATTTGGGCTGTATTACTTTGCATGGGGCTGCCGATCTTGACAGCAAATAAGTTTTATATGGACTACAAAGCCTCCCAGAGAATGAGTGTGTTGTTGACTTGACTTGTTGACTTGAACAAAACATACTTCATATCATATTTTAGAGGCAAAGCGTTTCTCAAATTCTCCATTGAATTGAAAGAAAGTACAGTTTAACATTTAGAGGCAAAAGTGGGCGAGGCAGACAGGGACAAAGCTTTATACTAAGCTTACTGTATACAATCCATTTTGTCTTTTGTGCTGGCATTTTTCTCCTTTGCCAGGAGACTACAGTTGGAATCTAGTTGTATAGCTGGTACTGGAGCATGAACATAAATGTTTATTAGTGTGTATTGTCCCCATTCAAACAAACAAATAAATGCAATAAAAATAAATGAACAGAAGATAAGATCATAGAACCTGCTATTTCCAACCATATCACAAAATCCACACAATAACAGTGGCTCTTTACTAATCACTTAAAGGAGCTTTACCTGATTTTTACTTTATAGGGCCCATATTACGCTACTTTCTGATCTGTGTTATAATGTTTTTTCCTTATCATAAACAGACCTGGAGTTGTGTTTTGGTTGACACATGCTTAACACATAAACCCTGCATATTTAGGCTGAGTTCTTCTCTGAAACAGCATTCCACGCTGTGATGTCATGTGGTAATAAAGGAAGTGCTCCACTGTGTTTTAAATCTCCATACATCAGGGGTGTCAAGCTCAAATTCACAGAGGGCCAAAATTAAAAACTGTGACTAAGTCGTAGGCCAAACTAAATATTTATTGAAACATTTCAACATCAGCATGTTTTTCTGAAGGGGTGGATTAAATTTGAGTGAGGCGACAGGTAGCAGATGCTAATGAGTGTCAACAGAAGTGGTGGGGGCTGGCGCCAACACATTTGCAAAGCATTCTGGGATTTGTAGTATTAGAGGTACATGCGCTATAGTGGTGTGGTGGCCAACTCTAATGTATATTTGCTATGATCTCACGGGCCAAATATAATTATATTGAGTGCCAAATTTGGCCGGCGGGCCTCAGTCTGACATGTCTGCCATACAACTTCACACCAATTCCAGGTCTGAAATCATCATTTGGATGACCTGGAATTGCCAATCTCTACTGAACTAAAGATAAAAGGTAGCTTCTAACTTAAAACTGAAATGAAGATGAGATGAAACAAAATGGAACAAAGCATTTTGAGCTTTGGAAATGTAGACAGACTAATAATAAAGTGTTACTCAATCATGTGTGAATGAAACAAAACACAACTCCAGGTCTGTTTTTGATGAGGCAATAACATTATAACACGGCTTAAAGCGCACAAGAATCCTTTTTCTGTATTATAGGACCTTTAAGGAGCACACTTCTTGATTATCTGGCAATGAAACACTTTTTAATTAGATGCGGACGTACACAGCAGTCTTATTTTTACCTCAGTAGCTGCTTATATAATATGTATGTATTGGGGCAGGGTAAATTTTTTGCTCAAATACATGGGAAAAAAATCATGTACATGACATTTAAGCACTACAAGTCAAATATTCTAATGAAATCTGGAAATCCCTATATTTTATCTGCAATGTATCATCCAACTTATTACAAAAATACATTTCACTCCTAATTTTAAATTGTGTTAAAATGTGACATCTGTAGTGAATTGCCGCTCCTCGCCCGTCTGTGTGATGGCTACAGGGCGAACAGACTGCTCTCCCTCGGTAACGCTGAACCACAAACCCATTTCTGTTGACATTTTCCATTTGTCGCCGATACCCTGCAGAGCTGTCCCACTAATAAATAACTGTACGCTGCAGACAATGAGACAAATGAAGGGAGACATCATCATCGCACGCTGCTAAAATGAAGATCTACACTGCAAAAAATACAATCTAAAATAAGTTAGAATGACTTAAAGGTGCACAATGTAACTTTTCTGGTCGGGGAGTCTGTCACCTGGCTGTTTCCATGGAGATACTATTGCTTTGTCTGGAATGTTCCACACTATGGCGTTAAACTTATCTATCTTGCATTTATTCAGTTACAGGTGTTATTAATGCTTAAAGGAGAAAAACATCCTTTCTATTGTTGGTGGGCTCACTTTTCCACAGATCTGACCTGTAACTTGCTTGTTTGTCTCCTTGGATATAGATAACTTGGTTTAATGCCATACTGTAGGACATTTGAGACAAATCAGTAACATCTCCATGGAGATAAACAGGTAGTGGACCCTCCACCAGAAAAGTTACATAATTAACCTTTAAGTCATGTTTATCTTGATTTGAGTGCATTTTGGCAAGTCTAGAAATACAATTAACCAATGGATCAAGTAGAATTGGGGGTTGTTTGGTTATGATTATTGATGTGTTGGGGTTGGGTTGTTGGGCTGTCGGGTGGCTGGGTGGGTTTGGTGGGTGGGACTGATTTTAATGCTTTGTAAAGCACTTTGTGTTACTTTTTTTTTTGTATGAAAAAGTGCTATATAAATAAAGTTTGATTTGATTTGATTTGAATTACAAAAATTTAAAAATATCTGTATCTGACTTTGCTTTTGTAATTTAGGGAAATGTCTTTTATTCCTTATTTTATTGTAAAAGCAGCTATTTCTGAGAAACAATAAACTAAATGATATTGGTTATACATTTAAAGAGGCTTTGTTGGATGAGAACCATAAGGAAGCAACTGCCAGGGACAGACCATTTAACCAACCAGAGACACTGGTGTATGAGAACCATGTGGAAACCATGTGCATGTGACTCAGACAGTTCTTTCAACATCCAGGAAGGAAGTAAGTGGGCGGAGAAAAGTGTTCAACTGTGATTCAACGTCAGGCTCTTCAATATGGTTGGTTTTCTTGTAAATGATTAAAATGCCATGAACTCATGAGATAACAAATCAGTGATCAAAAATCTAATACTATGTCATGATAATAATTAGGTCTAATTCTCGTGAAAAAGAATAAAATAATTGTATCTATTCTGCGCTAGTGCGGTGCATTCTTCTATTATCCCAGAGCTGTGCTTATAGCCACAACTAAACTGTCCCTCATTGTGCCGCCTGCATTGAGTCGGTGATGTACAGTAATGGAGGCGGGTTTTCAGCTTACATTGTGTGAGGGGAGAGCCGGGCCTCTGCTGCGTGGGCAAAACTAAAGAGGTAATTTACATCTACAGCCCCGGTCCAACGAGCCTCAAGCATTCCTCAGCTGCAGCTTAGTCAACACGATCGATGGGTTTCAATCTAATTCATCTGCACAAGGCAATTAATGTTCAGATAATAGGGCTCACCATAAGATATACACTGCACTGTAGTCATAAATCGTCACACAAAATGAAAAACGTTATCAATACAAACTGGAACTGGCTCTATTATTTATAAGAGGGCTCCTACTAACAATGATTTTGGAGGTCGACTTGTCAGCTGTTCAGTTATTGATTTGTTGACTAATCAATTAATAATTATTTTTATTATACAATGAGACTTAAAATATATTTTTAATCATATAAATGTTGAAATATGTAGGCTGAAGCTTTCTGGATAGAGAATATTTATAAATGAAGTGTATTGTTGTATTGTATTTTTTACATTTTTGATGTAAAATATTGTTGTCTTTGTTATAAAAGGTGTTTTGAAGTGATTTTTTTCAAGTTTTTTTCTTGTGGGATGTCAACCCTTGTCACTGATAAAAATGATCAGGTTCAAATTGCAGTTTACAATGAACAAAATGTAATTTAATGATTTCAGTGATAGTTTATTACCAGAAATAAGTGCGATATGTCTTGAAGATATACTTGTGCATATTTGCGAATCTACTCGACTTTGTCAGAAAATTAAATATTTTTCCCAGATCTGCTCAGCCTTACCTCTCCGTGCCTGTGCCGCGCCAGGCTGCCATCTGGGTCAAACTCTCGGAGCACGTCCTTCACCTTCAGGCTGCAATCTGAAACCAAGAAAAAATACATAAATAAATAAATGTCCAGATACTTATCAATGTATATTGAACTAAACTAAAGTAAAACATATACTTAGACAATGTGACCTTTCCTGAATAGTTTTAGAATGTTAGAAGACGGCTGGATGCACCACATGATCTATACCCAGACTATATAATGTATTTATTCTAAAATTAAATTAAACCATGGATAAGCAAATTCTAAATAATGGTGAAGCCAAAGGACGACATAAAGATGAACAGATGTGTCTCTAAATAATACACATACTCAAAGAGAGGGCCCAGTAGATTGAGGTCAGAACTATTGGGCCACATGGTTAAGACCACATGGTAACATTAAAGAAACTACTATTATTGGTGTTGAACGTTGCATTTTATTTTCTAAATAAACAGTGTTTTTAAGATGTCATTGTGGTATTGAAAATGACATCCAGTACTCAGCATTTTCCTTATTATCGACGTTGAGTTTTAAATTGTGATAATCCTACGACACAGAGGAGGGGGTCACAGGGGAGATGAGCTGTTTACAAATCCACATGGGCTCACAAAACAACATGTTAGTTCCACTACAGTAAACTCAAGGACACTCTATTTATGGATGAGCAATGCATTTGATATGAATTACAACATATACTTACTGAAATTATATCACAGACTTTTGAACTTTAATAGAGGGTTTTCAATTCATTTCAATTTTATTGTATTTATTTAACACATTTAAAAACAACTTGTGCTTCACATAAAAAGTCAACTAAAAATACAGATATACAGATAATGAACATGGGTAAAGCTCTTGGACTAAAATGCTTTTTGTAAAATAGACTTTATTAAGTCTATATGAAATACAATTACTGTTATTTCATTATTGTTAAAGGTGCTCAGTGGAGGGTCAGTCAGAAATGTTCCACAGTATGGCATTAAACTTATTTACTGCCATAAAACATTCTTTGTAAAGCATTATCTCCAAGGAGACCAACAGATGGTGAACCCTCCACCAGAAAAGTGACATAGAGCACCTTGAATCTCAGTCTTTTTGAACATAACTAATTAGACACACTGTATATAATACTGCAGTGTACTTTGAGGTTTAGTGATCTCTAGTTATTGCAACAAATGAATGATTTAGTGATCAGTGGCTACTGACATTTTCATATTTTTAACTATTTTGGGAGTCTCTGTGCTTTGTTAACAAAACCTAAATTTCATCACTGTTGTGATCAAAATGATAAAATATGCAAAAGTGCAGAAGTGTGCAAAGTTTGAGAGGTGTGAAAATACTTCGTAAGAGCAAAATGTCACTGATCAAGATGTTTTTAAATTAATCAGAAGTAAATGTGTAATTGTTTCTATTGTAGCTGTTATAGTCACTGTGGTTAACAATTGGGGTGCATTAAGAGAGTGAGGAATGACTCTGGACTGCTGCAAATACTTCAGAACAGGGCTGGGCAATTACGGTAATCAAATTAATAAAATGTATTCAATCAATTCTGTTTTTAAAAATGAATTCACTTTTTCTTTTGGCTTCCTGGATGACTAAGATGTTACACAGACATGAACTACTTCTGTTTTTCATCTTTTTAAGACAACATAAAACTGGTACAGTAAAAAATACATCTATTGTTTGACTTGAAAAACAGGTCAAGGCTACAATTATTAAGAATATGTTGATATATATTATATATTGCTGTTTAATTTTAACTTGTGTAATATATATATACAGTGCTTTCACTACTATACATATATATATATATATATATATATATATATATATATATATATATATATATATATATATATATATATATATATATATATATATATATATATACATGTATAGTAGTGAAAGCACTGAGGAGGAGGAGGCAGAGCCCACATGTTCTGTTGTTCTGTACTCACACTCGATGTACTGCTGCAGCTGTATGAAGTCGACTGGGCTCAGCTCCTTCACCTCAGAGTCTGCGCGGGCGGACATGCTGCCGCTTAACTGATCTACAAAACAGAAAGAAAGAGGGATGAGAGAGGGAGAGAAAGAGGGTAAGAGGAAGGGGGAGAGGAAGGGAGGGAGGAGGGCATGCTGCCACTTAACTGATCTACAAAACAAAAAGAGAGGAAGAGAGGGAGAGAGAGAGAGAGAAAAGAGGGAGGGTAGGGAGCGAGAGGAGTTTCAGAGAGAGACATGCTGCTGCTTAACTGCTCTCAGACAAAACAGAAAAACAGTGAGAGAAGAAGAGAGAAGACAGAAATGAGGTAGATACTGGAATGGAGGGGGCTGAAAGGCAGAGGTAAAGATATAGAAGATAGACGGGAAGTGGTGAAAAAGGGAAAGCAGAAAAGGGAGTGAGTGAGATATGAGGAGAGAAAAGGAGAGAGAGGGGAGAGAAGGAGAGAGAGAGGGAGATGGAGGGAGAGAAAGAGTGAGTGCATTTAAAGCCCCTTCAGAGCACATAATAAAAGTGTTGCTGGGAGGGAGAGAGTGACTCCCACAAACCACAGGGAATCATTTTGAACCGACACAAACACAGATCGAACTGAGACAAGTCTGAGCCTGTTCGGGAATATTTGAAGAGGATAATACTTGATACTTGTCATATTCGAGCAATACATACAGTATTACAGTTTTGCCTGTACAATGACAACTAATGTGCTGTATATGGAGCTAAATGACTGTACAGCACTTTTCTGCTTATTTTGAGCAGTCAGAGCTCTTCACATCTTTCATACATTTGATTTTGTCAGAAAAAACTTTATATCCAGATAATACTGAAACTAGATACTCATTTGAACAAGTGTTGAAAAATATCATAAGTAACACAAAACTGGGCATTTTAGATTGATATAGAATTAAATTAGAACAAGTGTAAGAAAGTACCATTATTCTGTCAGTAAAAATATTGTTTTGTTGTATTGAAATCTGCATTGAAAATCAAGCCCCGTTCATATCATAATTAGGTTTAAAATGTTAGTACACTGACAACACACGCACTCACACATCTGCAGACCAGATGACATTTATACTGTTGCAATGAAACAATTACCACAGCAAAATATCTGTCTGATTATAAGTACAAAAATGTGTTATCCTGTAGTTTTGCCCTCTCCAGACATGTTCTCAAATGCATCGCTTTGAAATAGTGGTATCAATACTAAGGAATAGACTTGATACTCAATACTACAATATTACAATACCACAATGATAATAAAAAAACACTTTCTTAGACAATAGAATGTGATTTTCAACATTAAATCATAGTACTTCCTTTTCTATTCCCATGTGTCTTATATCTGTGTAATCCCTCAGTAGGTTCATAGTGGTCCATGGGTGTGTACTAGTCTATGTGTCTTATACTTGTGAAAGATACAGCTCAACATCATTCTGAAGATGTTCAGGAAAGATTATTTTCTGTCCTGTGAATGAGACTTTTTAGTATACTTGCTCAAATCTGTATCTAGTTGTTGTAATAGTTTTAGTATCAATTAGTATCTGATTTTGAACACTTCAATACAACACTAGTTTGCAGTTCGGTTCATATTTTAGTTTTCTCTCAAATGTTAAATAATGCTCCTGCGTGTGTTTAAAATATGCAGAAACTACTCATATAATATAAAACAATGAAAGAAATACCTCTGTGGTAGGGCAAGACAATATAGGAAAAAATCAAATCACTTCTTTAATTTTATGTCTTTATATCTTTATTTACAGTATTTTAAGGAGGAAACTGATCTTATCTTCATCTGTCACTCAATCAGAACAGGACAGACACTGAACAAAAGGAGGAGCAGCTGGGAGAAAGTATTCGCTCTGCGCTCACTCATTATTGGCAGATTGTCAATAGGACAATTTAATGAGTTCAAATTGAAATGTCCCAGCACACATCACAAGCCAAAGTAAAGGCTGATATATTCTACTGTGGTAAATACAAACACAAAGAAATAATATCTATAAGTTGTGTACGCATATATATATATAGAGAGAGAGAAAGAGCAACACACAACTGATACAAAATCAATAGAATCATTCACTTGTGGTGCAATGTGTACTTGATGTAATTATTGATTTGAGCGTAGTCCTTATGTTACAAATATTCATATGCCACACCAAATGTCACACTGCCCCAGGTAAAAGTTATATTGACAGTGACAAGTATTTTTAGTAAAGAAAAAAATTTCTTTATCTGAAATAATGCCAGATATACTGCAGTGAAATATCTCCATGGAGACAAACACATGTCAGACTGTCTACCAGAAAAGTTACATACTTACATACGAAAAAAATATAAATAAATAACAAAAGAAACGCAGGGACAATGAAAGGAGAGAGAATGAAGGAGAAAAGAGAGTTTTAAAAAATTAACAAAATTAAATAATTTATTTTTCCTCTTCTTTCAAAATGTTTCTTTCATTTTGTGTTTTATTACTTATCTACCCATACACACACGCACACACGCACACACCCCCACACACACCCACACACACACACACACACACACTTTATTGTTTGTATTGTCTCTAATATCACAATAAAAAATAAATAGATAAAACTAAATACAGTGGAGGAGTTCAAGTATCTCGGGGTCTTGTTCACGAGTGAGGGAAGGATGGAGCGTGAGATTGACAGGCGGATCGGTGCAGCGTCTGCAGTGATGCGGTCGCTGTATCGGTCCGTTGTGGTAAAGAAGGAGCTGAGCCGGAAGGCGAAGCTCTCTATTTACCGGTCAATCTACGTTCCTACCCTCACCTATGGTCATGAGCTTTGGGTAATGACCGAAAGGACAAGATCGCGGATACAAGCGGCCGAAATGGGTTTCCTCCGCAGAGTGGCCGGGCGCACCCTTAGGGATAGGGTGAGGAGCTCGGTCACACGGGAGGAGCTCGGAGTAGAGCCGCTGCTCCTACACGTTGAGAGGAACCAGCTGAGGTGGCTCGGGCATCTGCTCAGGATGCCTCCTGGACGCCTCCCTAGGGAGGTGTTCTGGGCATGTCCCACCGGGAGGAGGCCCCGGGGAAGACCCAGGACACGCTGGAGGGACTATGTCTCTCGGCTGGCCTGGGAACGCCTTGGGGTCCCACCGGAGGAGCTGGAGGACGTGTCCGGGGTGAGGGAAGTCTGGGAGTCCCTGCTTAGACTGCTGCCCCCGCGACCCGGCCCCGGATAAGCGGAAGAAAATGGATGGATGGATGGATAAATACATTTTTTATATGCAAAAAAAAAAAAAAAAAAAAAAAAAGAAAAGTTACATATTGCAAAATTAATGTAATGCAATGTCCAAAGCAAACTGTCAGTTAAAAAAAAAGCATTTGATTACGTTTTTTCAATTTAAGAAATACAACAGAAGGTGCTTATTCATCGGGTTCAGTGAGCTGTTTTATGTGAGATTTTTTGGACTTTGCACCAAAAATTGGTAATTGCTATGGCAACAGTCCTAGTTTTTCATCATTATGAAACTCATGTATGTACATTATCAGTCAAACATTTGGACACACCCTCTCATTCTCTGTTATTTCTGTGTGTGTGTGTGTGTGTGTGTGTGTGTGTGTGTATTACTTTCTGCTGGGGAAGCACCATTCCAGGTTTTTAAAAAATCTAAAATAGATTTGATGCCTTCAGTGAGAATCTACAATGTAAATAATCATGAAACATACATGAAAAATTGTGAAAAACTTTTGACTGGTAGTGTACAAAAAGTGAAAACATTTAAAATAGTCAAAACGATACAAATACATTTCACATCAGTTTAACCAAACTGCTAGATGCTTATATTTGCAGAGGAGCTGTAAAATATACAGCGACAAAAACAAACGCTGCAGCTCTTGTGGTCACAGGGGTTTGAAGGGACTGCCCCTGATAAAACAAGGAAGAGTTTTAAAATGTCAAACCGCGCCTAAAGTGCATGCAGAATTAAAAAAATGTCACGTTCAGGTCATGTGGAGAATATTACAATGTGATTATTCAACTAAGTGCTCCTCTCAAACACACTCATGGTTGATTGCTTCACTAAAAATACCCCAACGTGAATGGAGAGTGATCTGCCACTGACAGGAGCACAAATACATGTTTTTGTATTGTCCAAAACGATTAGGCAGGTTATAAAGAAGAAGCCATTACAGTGTTTGGAGACTGGTATCAATTAGTTACACTACCACTCAAAAGTTTGGATGCACTTTCTCATTTAATGGTCTTTTCAGAATATTATAGATTCACTGAAAGCATCAAAACTATGAATGAGCACGTATGGAATGAAGTACTCTGAACTTAAAATGGCAGCCAGCCTTTGCATGGATCACTGCTTTGTAGTGTTTTAACATTTCCTGATTGTGACATGACACAGCTGTGAGGTGAAAACCAGTTAAAGAGATTTCATCAAGAAGCTCATTGAGAGAAAGCCGAGAGTTTGCAGCGCCGTCGACAAAGCAAAGGGTGGCTACTTTGAGGATTTGAATAGAAAAGTTGAGTTTTAGTTGATTTTTTATTGCTAAATCATTTATTATCTCATATATTTCATGTCTTCTGTATGTAGCAAAAGTGTAGAAATTACTAAAAAGAAAAAAAAAATTGAACGGGAGGTTGTGTCCAAATTTTTAACTGTATATTAATGTTTTATTTAATGGGTGTCGTAGTATAGTAGTATTTTTTCAATGTAAGTCATTTGCAGGTATATCAACATAAGAATAATGGTGACTCATACAGACTTTGGTGTTTGTTTATGTCGAATTTGCATTACATTTACATTAAAAGTAAGTAAAATATACTATAACACATTCATTTTATATAGCTGAACTTTAAGCCTGTCATCGAAAAAGGGGCTTATGGGCTTATTTTTTAATTAATTAAAGGTGGAACAATATATTTTGGGGCTCGGCTCATTTTTCAGGTGCATTTTTTCTTTGTAAGTATGATTTTTATGGTAAGATTTGAATGTAGCACGTTCAGCAAGTAGCTCATGCCTTTTAATGACACAGTAGATACAAAACGGCTGGGATTATCCTGCTTTAAAAAAATAAAAATTATTAAGTAACCATCAGTATGGGTTTCAATCAATCAGATCCACTTCGATGGCAGTCATGGAACTAGTGGAAGTGATAATAACAGCAACAGACAACAAACAATACACAGTTGTAGTTTTCATAGACTTAATCAAGGCCTTTGACACCATTGACCATAAAGTACTCTTGAAAAAAATGGTAAGGTATGGTGTCAGAGGCACTGTACTCGCCTGGTTAAATAGTTACCTTAGTAACTGACATCAGTATGTGAATATGAATAATGTTGACTCAGATAAAAAGACGATTACACATGGAGTTCCACAAGGTTCCATTTTGGAACCAAAATTGTTCATTATGTATATAAATGATGTATGTGACATACTGAAAAACTTAAAGTGCATACTCTTTGCAGATGATACCAGTCTCTACGGAAGAGACTTAGATGAACTTCTACATACAGTAGAAAATGAGCTCAAAATAATAAAGAAATGGTTTGATATTAATAAACTATCACTTAACTTAAGTAAGACCGAATATATACTCTTTGGGAACAGACAAATTTCTAAACAAATTAAAATTAAAATGAATGATATAGAAATAGAAAGAGTGCATGAAACTAAATTTTTAGGTATCACCATCGATAGTAAAATAAGCAGGAAATCCACATATAAATAATATAAAAACAAAAATATCAAAAACTATTGCTATAATGTGTAAAATGAAAACTTTTTTAAACCAAAAATCACTATTTATATTATATTGTTCTCTTTTCCTTCCATACCTTAATTATTGTGTGGAAATATGGGGGAACAATTATAAATCCATTGTGAATCCAGTATTTTTACTTCAACAGAAAACGATTAGGATTGTCAATCACGCAGAATATTATGCATTCACTAACCCACTCTTTATTAAACTAAAAACATTAAAACTAAACGATCTGGTTGAGTTTAATGCAACAGTTGTTATGTATAAGGCCCATAACCACATGCTTCCACACTGTATCCAGGAGCTGTTCAGACCTAGAGAGAGTCGCTATAATCTGAGGGGAACTGGTATCTTCCAAAAAACTATGGCAAGAACTACAAAAAAAACAAAAAAACAACTATGTGCATCTCAGTTACAGGGGTTCATTTATGGAATCGTTTGAATAATGAATTAAAAAGCTGCACATCAATTAAAGTATTCAAAAAAAATGTACAAATAAAAAATTCTAGAAAAATATAGAGCAATAGTATAACTGTTACTATGACAACTGAACTGAACATTAATGAACATAGTATAAACTTTGTCTGTTACGTAATATAAATTATGTAATAAGAAAACAAAATAGTAATAATAATAATAATAATAATAATAATAATAATATGTTGATGATTAAAAATAACACCTATGATCATGATAAAAAAGGACTACTAATGATTATATATATATATATATATATATATATATATATATATATATATATATATATATATATATATATATATATATATATATATATATATATATATATATATATATATATATATAAACCCAGAGGTAACCCTAAGAATATAAAAACAAATGTATTTCTTCTGTATTGTAAAATTATTTGATATGGTTTGTGTTTTCTCTTGTTGTGTATATTGTTCTTTATATGTGGAATTAGGCAGGCATAAATAAGCTTAGCCTCAGCCAATGCCTTTCAGTCACAATGAACAAATTCTGTGTATGTGATTGTGACAATATTTTATTTATTTTTCTGTGTGTGTCTGAATAAACTAACTAACTAACTAACTAACTAACTTTAGGGTTATTGTGACAGTGGCATAGAGTAGTTTCGATATGATATACATTTTACATTTTCTGTAGCAATTTATCACACTTAGCACACTATACTACATTCACAGGTGGATGAGGTAAGAATAGTAGAACATTATCATTTTTAACCACTGAGCTACTGTTGCCTCCCAAATAACACACAGTAGTACAGTTACTTTATGCTATACAATGTGAAAGACTGTAGTGCAAGTTTATTTTCTTTTTACTAGATCTTTTTACTATAGTTTTAGTACAGACAGCATAATTGACATACATACAGTATACATATCATTTTGCATATCTTCAAAACAACAATTTTGAGACATTTTATAACCTATTTCCAGATAATATGACCGTTATGGTGGCTAAAGATAAACTGTGACAAATACACGCTTTGTTTTTTTATGTATGCTTTTATTGCCTCTGTAGGGAAATGTGTCCTCTGCATTTGCCCGATCCATCAATACCACATGGAGTTAAACCGTCCGGAGGAGCAGTGGGTGACCCCTCTCCAGATCTTGTGCAGTAGGTTCACAGTCAGAAGGATTTAGGATTAGCAACGTGTGCAGGTTTTGTAATTGGTTAAATTGATGAGGAAAACACAGGGGAATACATACCCACATAGATGAGAGGAAGACATGCAAACTCACTGACTTGACTCTTATACAGAGTCCTTGAGTCTTTTGAAAAGTGCTTTGAAATAAAATGTATTGCTGGGTTTCAGATGACGTCACAACATTCTGTTGGCCAATAATATTTAATATAGATGTTAAAATGCATTTTTACATTTTTGCTGTAATTTCAGATCTTGGGTCTAGTCAAAAATAGAAATGACCAGGTTAAAAATGAATGTATTTACCTTTAAGATATCTGAGAAAAACACCAATTATATATTATTTGTATAGTTAAGCTCCACACAGAAATGCCCTGTGCTGGAATCTAGCATCTTGCTGTGAGGAGGTAGTGCTAACTCACTCCCATTATAATACCCACACTTTGAAGATTTGATTTTTAATAGCAGTAATAATTTCATTAAAATTCTTTTTCTTTTTTACATTATAGGAATATATTCCCAGCATTTACCAGCACAATATGCCGCTATGCACTTTCCTCATTTCAAACTCACACATCCCTGACAATCCAATGTACTTTGGCCAACTGTCTGCACTTTGGCCAACATAATGCACTTTAAAAACTGGTAAAGTTTTTAAAGTGCATTATGAATAAAGTTGGTATAATATGATGCAATGCATTAAGTGGTTTTGTGTTACTGCCAAAAGTAAAAGCTAAGTAAGAATCAGTAGCTCAATGTGGAGACATTTGCCCAATAGAAAATAACCAATGATGCTGTTGTGTCCTGCAGCAAAACATTTCATCTGCCTATAACAGTGGTAGAATGTAACAAAGTAAAAGTAAAATACTGTACTTAAGTACACATTTTAGGTATCTGTATTTTACTTAAGTACATTTTAAAGTGGATACTTTTTACTTCACTACATTTGAGAGAAGCTATGTGTATTTTCTGCTCCTCTACATTTTTGAACAGGACTCCAAAGTAAAAGTATTTTTCATAATTGTTTGAGACCTGCTGAAAAGTCTGAGTTTATTTTTTAACATGTTCAGAATTTGATCAAACAAAAGTATATACCGGTACATAAAAACAGCCACAAAAAAAAAAAATCGATTCAATTGTTTTTGTTCAACAAAATTCAGCATAAATCTTTATCAAAATCACTACATTTGAAGCCTTATAAGACCTCAAAATCTGTGCAAAATACTTTTACTTTTTACTTTTTAAGTACATTTTTACACGGGTACTTCATTACTTTTACTTAAGTAGATTTTTTTGCTCCAGTGCCTGTACTTTTACTTAAGTAATAAAACTGGAGATTTCTTGGACCACTGACCTATAGACTGTATAGTCTATGGTTAATATATGTGAGTGTATCTATGCACTTGTATTGGTCTGACAGACTTAGCAGTAATAAATAATGCAACAAATAGTACAGCAGCACATGGGCTCTGGAGAAGTCTGATCAATTATAACTGTTATGAGAAGGGAAAGGAAATAACCCAGAGGCAACATTTAAACGTGTACTATGTAACTTTTCCAGAGAAGGTTCCCCCACATGCTTGTCTCCGTGGAGATGTTGGAGCTAAGCAGATTACACCATCAGGGCAAGTTACATGTCAGATCTGTGGAGAGGTGACCCCACTCACAGTCAGAATTCATGTTTCTCAATGTATTTGTTTAAGCGATAGAAACACCTAAAAAGAAATAAATTTAAGATATGACTAATGCCATACTGTGAAACATTCTCGGCCAACTGAAAAGTTACACTGCGCAGCTTTAAATGATGTGCACACAGATTGATACAGGTGTTGAATTGTAGTGGAATGTTTGAGAGTGCTATCAGATCCATAACAGCATTAGGAGGCACTCTGCTCCCATTAGGCCTGATATAATGGACCTTTTAAAACGACATACACTGGCTTTACAACGCTGTTTTGGACAACACAACTCAAGTATGTTTACGCCTAATTGATTTTTCATTCACGGCAGAGTCTAATGTGGAATATCACCATCAAGAAGAAACAACAAAAGTTTTAAAAAAAAGAGGATGGACCCGTGCATTTGACGGTAATGTTTTCTATGAGGGGCGATAGTGAATGTGCTCTTAATTTTCATGTATAATGCATCAGGGGCACACAAGATCTCTTACTATTATTAAGACACTGCACTTGGAAAACAAAGTAAGTTTTTATATAAAGACAAGGAAACTATTGATTGGGTAAACTCACAAAATATTACATTAGAGAACACGCTTCTGGTTTTCATTTTATGTCAGTATAAAATATACATAGTTGTACCATTACTTGTGTATTTGATTGTTGTTTATGTTGGTTCTTTCCTGGTCTCTTGATGAATTGGTTGAGTACAGTTTTTTATTTCAAGGTAAATTAACTGCCTCTGAATAATTCCAAACTCAGCGAAACTACTTCAAACAAGATTAATGTTTTTAATTCAAGTAACTTGGACTTGGTTCCATGTTGGATTATTTAAACTGTCTGCATGAGAAATATCTGAAAGGAAAATGTATGATCATGTACCCATTTGATTCTTATAAATGAATAATTGATACGTCACAGTAAATCAGTTTGCGGTAAGAGTCCGCCCTGCTTTGCTTTGCTGTGTGAACTGTTTCAAAGGTGTGAACGTGGTCAAGAATTCATATACATGCATACCGGTGTTGTGCTAAAGTGTTTTATGTACGGTTTGAAAGTCAGGTACCACAGGTTTAAGGTCCCTTATCCTACTATATTTATCCAACCACAGCACCAAACATGCTTATAAACATTGTATAGACCAATAATATTTAATACAGATGGAGGCAGCTAAAATTAATATTGTTAAGATAGCCAGACTCAACATTTGTGCCTTTACCTTTTGGATATTTCCTGACAAAGTGCAATTCAATCAATAGGTAAAGCTGTCTCTAGTCCATCATATTCCACAGTATTTTTACATATCTATATCTCTACATCTCCAGTAGTTTTGTATTGCCTTTGATAACACTGTGCGTGATGTAGATGCTGATTCATAGACAGAGGATTCATATTACACACATGTAAACTACTGTAAACTAAACACTAGTGATCAGACTAAGTAAAAGTCAGTCTCTAAAAGGTGTACATAATCAGGCTGCATTCACTCTAGTTCAGGCCACTTTGTCCCCACTTAATTCCTTCAAAAGGTCATGTGCGTCGCCAAGCACTACGTCTGCTGCACAGTGAGGTAATCTCCAGCAAGGAAATACATAAAAATCAACAACAGAACTAACTGATTGGAGAAGTTACCCATTTCCTTATTAACATATCTGAATATATATGAACAGTGCACTTAGGGATTAATAAAGTAAATAAGTATTAATCCATTTTACAGTTATTCATGATAATAAATGACTCAATGACTTTTATTTGTTTTTTTGTTTTTTGTTTGTTTTGTTTTTTTAAAGTAGGGCTAGGCAATATTCTTTTTATTTATTTTATTTATTTATTTTTAATTAAGAGGGACTTTTGGCTCTTTTATGGGATCCATCCATTTGGATCCATTCATTTCAAAGAGCTGTTCAAAAGACTGGCTCTTTTACAATTTGTTAACATGACAGAAGCCAATGTGAGAACTCATTTTAACAACAAACTAATCGCAGAGAGAAATGACCGAGGCTCAGATGTGTTTAAAATGGTTCAAACTGAGAGTGGCAGAGAGTTAAACCTTTCAAATAGTACAA
This sequence comes from Periophthalmus magnuspinnatus, assembly GCF_009829125.3. NCBI lineage: Eukaryota > Metazoa > Chordata > Actinopteri > Gobiiformes > Gobiidae > Periophthalmus > Periophthalmus magnuspinnatus. The sequence goes on from NC_047132.1 coordinate 7,377,052, forward strand.
AATCGAAATAAAACAATAATAATAATTAACTGTTATTATGATGGCAAATATGTTTTTTTGTGCACAAAGCGCTCACTTGTGTCTCCTGCTCTGCTTCTGTGCTGATTGTTGGGTTGGTTCAGTGTTAATCAGTGTAAAAATGTAGACAAAGTAGAAAGAAACAGATTTTGCTAAAAAATGAGATCCAGATCCAACCGTTCATGTTAAGGAACTGTTCAAAACGGCTGTTCCTTCACGAATGTCACATCTCTAGTCGATAGTCAATCCTCTGTTAGTAAAGTCATGTGGTTTTATGCTGAGTTTGGACCGTAAAGGAAAAATAAATGTGTTAAATTGCACTGCTTTGAAGTCTGCCTTAGTCCAATGAGGTTCAGGCCAATGATCAGATTTTTTTTTTTTTTTTGAAAAGAAAAAGAAAACCAAAAATACAGATCTAAATGAAAAAAACCAAACAAACTTCATGACAATGGGCTTCACAAAAACAGTTGACTTGAAGCTGAACAACAGAACGGTTAAAAAATCTGCAATAAAAGAGTAATCAATCTATAATCTAACATCAGCTTCTGTTTGGGACACAGTATAATTATCCTGAGATGAGACTGGCCAATAATATCATCATATTTGTTGTTTAGCAGGATCTCCAGTCAATCTGTAATCAGATTCTTCACTTCCTGATTAGATAATGATTTGCACAGAGAGTGGAGCAGAATGGTTTCCCCGGTGTTCCCCAGTGGTAAACAATACAAAACCACACATCTGCACCAACTACTATGGCTACAGAATCCATGATATAAGTTTAATATCCTGAATGTGAGTTGTTTTGACAGGGCAAAAGAAAACACTTGCACTTGTTCAATGCATTTCTTAGTAGTTTCAGGGTATTTTTCCCCCTAATTATGCAAATGTGCAGGTTAAAAAATTGCTTCTACTTTCTCTGAGTGGTAGATAGTACATATATGCCAACACTTTATTAGTCACCTTCACCACATAATGACACTTAATACTATTTAGCTGCCAATATTCAGCTTAACCCATCAAAACTTTCCTTAAAACAGTATGCAAATCATCAAGGGGAAAATGGAAAAGCAGATGAAAAAGGATGGATGGATAGATGATTGTCTAAACACTTTCTCAACATCCTGGAATAATACCTAATAGACCCATTTACCACACACCAGTATTTGAATATATGATCTCCACTGTTTGACTTATAGATAATATGAAATATATACTGCTACGGCACATCTAATGATAATGACAGGGAAATTAAAATATCTACACTAACACTTAATCATGTAGTAACAAAAAAAAAAAGTCAAATACACTGTCTTGCTTTCATTTCCTGGAAACGTATTCTAACCTTAACCATAGTCACCACTTGCTAAACCTTAATCTAAACCCTACACTTAACCTATTTTAACCCATATCTGAACTTTAAATTGTGTTGTTATTCTAATAATAATAAAGGATTTCATGTTTTTTTCATGGGAACCTGTTTTTTGCCCCATGAAAAAATGTATTTGGAATATTAATGTTGAATTGAGATAGCTTTGTCTCAAATCAAAACTTGACTATTACACTCCACTGTAACTCCTGTGCTTTTGAGAACAATGGGCCCATCTAAAAGTGATTAGTGAAACAGCATAAATATTTCAGAACGCGTTGAGGAATGTTAAGAGCTTGTTAGTGCTTAATTTAGACCATGTGACCTTTAGCTCAAACCCACTCACTGTAAGGAACTGCTACCTGCCCAGCTGAAACTGAAGCTTTACGTTACAATATGAAATGATTTGGATTTGAACATTTGCACTGCTCCTTAAGATGTGATTTTGTTTTTCTCATTTTTGTGTCTATCCTTTGAAAAGTCCCGATGAGACCAGTGCATTATTTAGGCTAAAGTTTTGTCCTTCTAATTAAGTTAAAATTATAAATCAGATGTTAAGTGAGTGTTGGACTATTACTCTGTACTTCTACTTGAGTACTATTATCTGAAGTAACTGTACTCTTGCTCATGTACATTTTTGCCACTCTACCCACCTCTGCATAGAACCACTGTGACCGAGGTTGAAACCATAAAGGCACAGAGCTGCTAATGCCTCTGTAAATAGCAGTAGAAAAATCATGATCTCCACATAGCAACAGACTTTCCCATAGACGTCAGAAGCCTTTATAAGAGATGATCACTGACCGACACGCTCTGACAACCACAGCACACAACAACTGAACAATATACAGAGATGGGGCACATTTACTTTAATCACTTTTTAAATTTGCAAATGTACATTCATATTATCTACATCAAAACACAATTCTTTACAAATTATTCATTGATTAATTAATTATCATTATTATATTATGTTTTCAATCAAAAATATTGGAGCAATACTTTTAATCATGAAAGTAATTTTGTCTCCATGGAGATGTTATTACTTATCCTATGATCTTCCAAAATATGGCATGAAAAGTGTATACCTCCATGGAAAATAAGCAGCAACACCAGCAGTTTTAGAAGAAGTAAAAGTATCACATGAAAAAATCTACTTAAATAAAAGTATTTAAGTACCTGCTTAAAAATGTACTTAAAGAGTAAAAAGTAAAAGTATTTTGAGCATATTTTGAGGTCTTATGAGGCTTCAAATGTTAAGATTTAAGCTGATTTTTCTTCAACAGAAACAACTGAATCAATCATTTTTTGAAGCCATTTAAATTTTTTATATTTTTATTTCCTCAAATTATGAACACTTTTAAAATAAACCCCTCAGACTTTTGAACGGATCTCAAACAATAATAAAATAGTACTTTTCAGTCCAGTTAAAAATGTAGTGAAGCAGAAAGTGCAGATACCTTCTCTCAAAAGCAGTGAAGTGAAAGTGAAAAGTATCCACTTTAAAAACGTACTTAAGTAAAGTACAGATATCTAAAATGTGTACTTTACTTTACTACCTGGTTACATTCCACCACAGGTCACCAGGCAATATACAGGTCAAAACTGTCTAGATGTGATTCGGCACATAGTAAGAATACATGGTTTTCAAGATGTATTTAGCAATAAAAATATGTGTAACTGAATAAATGCAAGATATGAGTTTAATGTCATACCATGGAACATTCCAATTGAAGCAATAACTTTGTGTGACAAGCATGTGACAAGCATGTGGCAGATCCCCCCCATCTGAAAAGCTCTAAAGTGCACCTTCAATTGTTCCTTTGTGATTACACTTTGAAATCTTATACTAACAGATAAAAATAAGTAGGACAGTATTACTGTACTGTCAGGCTGCACCCAGGTCCAACCATAAAGCAGTCTCTTTACAAGAATGAGTCCATGTAACTCGGGGGCCGACCTTTAACGCGCTGCTGTGTTTGTGCAAGCTGCTGTAACGCCCACGCCCTGAGTCAAGGAAACCTGCACTTCTGACACATTTGCATTGTGCACGTTTTTAAATTTAACCCGCAAAACTGAACATCTAGATGAGCTCACGGTGCACTGTGTACTTCTGTGGTGGAAGGTCTCAATGTAATTCCTTTGCCTGAATGTTTCACACGATGGTATTAAACAAATCTATCTCCATGGAGACAAGCATGGAAGCACGACTAGGCCAATTAGTTACATGTCAGATCTGTGAATAGGACACCCCCTCGCAGTCAGAATGCATCCTTTTTTCCAAGGCATTTTTCAGCAATTAAAACACCCATGATTTAATAAATACAAGATGGATAAGTTTGAAGCCGTTCTGCATTCTAAACAAAGCAATAACATCACTATGGAAACAAGCAGAAAAGTTCCATAATGCACCCTTAAGATGAATTTATTTACTTGATGGACCTTGACTGTTAAATCTGTTTTAAGATGATCTAAGTATCTAATTTCGATACTAGTTTTAGTATTGATTAGTATCTGATTTTCGATACGTTTGACAAACCAGCTTCTTACATCCAGACATTTTAAACAAGGCAAGATTTATTTTTCGCAGCCCTGTGGTTGGAAAAGTCTAGCGAGGTTTTCTGAACACTGTGTGAAGTGGACAAGTTATTTCTTGAGCTCGAATGAAGCGATGACCTGAGTGAAGTGCGTACATATTACATCAGGGCGACGGAGGACAGGCCCGTTGCTATGGAAAGAGTTTCCCTTCACAGCTGCTGTTCTGTAACGGGTGACTAACAGGTAAAGAGTGTGGGAGAGACAAAGAGGGAAGAAGAGGAGGGGTGGTGGGAGAGAGGGACCGAGAGGAGGGAGAGAGATGGAGGGAAAAGAAGGAGAGAGAAGGGGAAGCGGAGAGGAGGTAGAGGGAGAGGGAGAGAGAGAAGAAAAAGAGAAAGAGACAGGGTAAATAGGAGGGGGAGAGGGAAGTAAAGGAGAAAAAGTAGAGAGAGAAAGAGCAGGGGGAGAGACTAGTGAAAAAGGAGGGAGAGGAGGGATATTGAGAAAAAGACGAAGTGAGAGAAAAGAGGGGAAAAAGCAAGGAAAGAGGGGAAAGTAAAATAAAGAGAAAGATAGACAGGGCAGAGGGGAGAGAGATAGGGGGAGAGTAAGAGAGAGAATGAGAGGGGGAGAGTAAAAGCAGATGATATATATAGTAGAGGAAGAGGGGAGGGAGAGAAAGAGAGTGAGAGAAAGAGAGGGAGGTGGATATAAAAGAAGGAGAGATAGGAGGGGGAGAGAAAAGGAGGGAGCCAGAGAATGAGATAGAGATCGAAGGAAGAAAATGGCAAAAGAGGGAGGAAAGGGAGAAGGGTTGGAGAGAGGTGAGTGAGAGAAAAAAGGGGAAAGGAAGGACAGAGAGGGAGATGATAAAACAGAGAGAAAAGGAGGGCAGAGCAAAGGAGAGAAAAGGGGAAGAACTGAGAGATGAAAGTGAGAAAGAGGAGAGGAAATGGATAAAGTGAGCAAGATAACGCCGAGTGAGGGGGAGGAGGGAGACGCCAGGCACAGCTCGGTGTTCCCCAGCAGAAGCCCCTCCCACACAGCATTTGACCTTCCAAAGCAGAGGTCATGACTAACCTGATTCTACAGCACTGCAATATCCTCAGAGTACACGGAAATTATTAGTACCAACAATACTTCACCAGCAGTTTCCTTTAGAGATCGACTGATATGAGGTTTTGCTGGTGCCAGGATTAGAATCTAGAGCAACCGATGGCCAATATTTTATGTATGTATGTATATAATTTTGATTATTTTCCCCAAATTATGTCATTTAATTTTACTACAAACTCTGCCACAGTCCTTTTTCACCCACAGACCTATAAGAAAATACACTGCATAGCCTAAAAACACTATTTTTGTCTGTCTGATATCACCCGTATGAGAAATGCAATCACATCAGCAATAACACCGCAGTGAACTCAAAATGAACAAGTCTTTAAACTCCAGGGCTTCCCCATGGGCTCGGCTATGGAGGAACTGAGCTGAGAGCCGTGGGTGCGAGTGAACGGACAGAAGACGAACCAAAACATGTGAAACGGCGAGGACATTCACCGCTGCATGAATCACCCGCCTCTTGGAAAATGTAGGCGAGGCAGACCCACTGTTTGTGCTGCCCATCATCACAGAGCTCAGACTTGGACTTATGTAATGGTTTTGTGGAGGCGCCTTGAATAAAATCACTCAGGGTTCAGCACAAAGTCTCTCGACCTGCTCAGACACGCACCGCAGCTTTTATAGAGAATCACAGGGAGCCCACTCAACTGTACAGTGTTCAACCAAATATGACATTACAATAGAAATTACATTACATCAGAGGCTTCTTTTGAACGTTGATAAGATACGATATGTCAGTTAGTTTCAGTGTTGTCAAGATACTAAAATGTCAAACGTGATTTCAAAAGGCTCAATACCGATTTAGATCACCGCAATGACAATTACAACATTTTTCTGAACAATAGGATGGAATTTTCAATGTAAAAATAGAACTTTCTTCGAAGACGCACTGCTGAAGGGTGTATACTGCTTGTGTCCATGGCGATGCTATGGGTTACAGAATGTTCCACAGTATGGCAACAATACCTATTTCAATGTAGACGAGCGAGTGACGCTACTGGGCCAAGTCAGATCTGTTGAGAGGCGAATGTTTTTCAGCAATAAAAACACTTATTGTAGTGAAAATGCAATAACATCTCTGAAAACAAGCTTGTAGCGTAACCTAAACCAGAAAAGTTACAGAGTGCACCTTTAATATTACCATGTGGTCTTATACTAGTACTGATTTGGGGTTGGTTCATTCTTGTCCTGGTTTGGTTCTGGTTTGAGCCCATGTTTAGTCCTAATATGGACTTGGTTTGGTCCTGATCTAGTCCTGATTTAGTCCTGGTCTAGTTCAGCCCATTTAATTCTGGTTTAGTTCCACATAAATCCCAGTCCAAAAAATGTGACCACACCCACAGATGACGACCGTTCTAAAATTATTCGAAACATCCAACTTGGTCATATTTATGTAATTATTTTCAGTACTGACACTTGCTCAAAATGTCTAGCTTGAACACTAATTTTAGTATTTAATTGTTTCTGGGTTTCCATTTTCTTTGACACCCACCTCATCAGGGGATGTCAGTGTTTAGTCTACGAGATAATATTGATATTGCTATTTTTGAAACTATGCAAATTTACAATAGAGTAAATTACAATTTTAGAGTATTATTACTAATAAGAAAACTACCAACATGACAGAAAAACACACACAAACCTACAGTGTAATCGCATGATACATCTCTGCACTTTTGTGTTTAATTTCACAGTCCATTCACTTTTTGTACGATACTCGAACCTCAACCGGAGCATTTCCAGGTATTGATTATTATCTGAAAACCAGATCAATTAATTTGTCAATATCACATGCACCCCCACATCCGAGATTCAGCTTCTGGTTTTGAATATTGATGGCGATTTGCACTATTTACCACTGTAATTTAGTCAAAGTGGGTGATATGGACAAAAATTAATATTTCAGTTTTATTCTCGCTTCACAATAATTTTTGCAATAAACCCAGAAATGTGCTAAAATGGGCTTTTTAATATTGAGGTTCAAGTATTGCACAAAAAGTGAATGTAAAATGCAATCAAGTTAAATGTTTGGAAGATAATGGTCCAAGTACATGTTCATAGCTGCACAGTAAATGTTTAAATCAGATGCCCAACCTGTCCCTATGAATCCCTTATTATCACTGTGTAAAGACATAAATATGATACAATTGAAGCTTACGTAACATTGAAGTGCACCATGTAGCTTTCTGATCGAGGGACCACCACCTGCTTGTTTCCATGGAGATGTTATTACGTTGTCTTTAATGTTCAGCAGTATGGCATTTAACGCATCTATCTCAATGCAGACAAGCAGCTGACATCACCAGGCCAAGTTACAAGTCAGATCTCTCTCAAAGCAAGAATACAAACCAAAAACAAACAAACAAACAAAATGTCTGTGATTGAATAAATGTTTAATGCCATACTGCGGAACATTTCAAGCTAAGCAGAAAGTTGTGTTGTGGGTTGAAAATTGCACTCCATTGTCAAAAAAAAATGTCTTTTTATTATTATTATGGTATCAAAGAATATACTGACCCCAAAATCATTTCAAATATGTACATCACCACAACCAAGGACACAATGACATCGTTATTCGCAACCAGGAAATTCCTGAAACATGTCTCATCTGGTTAACGGGTAAAGGCTGAACCCACTGTGTCACCATTTCACCCCAGACTCAACAGCTCTGGTTGTAATTTTGTCTTAATATGTTTTTTTATCTCGATTAGACTTGATGCAGGACATAATCAGCTACAGCGTCATGACTCTGTTAACATGAGACATAAATGACCCACTCCATGTTATTGATCGCCTGAACATAGATACAGACAAATGAGCTCCATTAGGACGTGCAGCAATGGAACAAATATATGCCTACAACTTATTATTATTTAAGGCTTTTGCAATATAATTTTAACATGGGTTTAGTTAGAGGGGAAATGCTGGGGGGAAATTATACATCTAACTGTGATTGTGATTGGATTTGCAAGTTACATTAGAAATTAGGATTCTGTTCTAGAGCTGCTAAAAAAGAGAAAGAAAGCAAAGAAAAGCAATCCCCAGATACTAATCAATAACTAAGTATTGACATGGACAAAAATCACTACACAACTGGATGTTTCCTTTACGTTTTAAAATGGTCTCGATCAGAACTTGTACGACCGCATTGTAATATTAAAGAACATTTAGTATAAAATTATATTCCACTGTATGAAGCATTTTTCTAAGTAGAGAAATTGAGTAAAATTTTATTATCTACTATTCTGTTCACAGTGCACATTTTAAAGACATCCAAGAACAATACGATTTGACAAAAGACTGAAATATGAACTGCTAAACAAACACAAGAATCCTATGCATTTCAGAAGAGTAAGCAGAGGTACAACTACAGCATGTTTTATAGGAGGGAATCATATGTTGAAATGACTTACATAACTGCTGTCTTTGCTATTTGCCACTACTCAAATTGTAAATTCACTTTTTGCAGCCTTGTCTTAGTGATGAAATGTAAAGCTGTAATCTGAACAATTATCTATCAGCACTTCTCAGCCCTGTTTGGTTAAGTTGGGATAGGGGTACACTCAGCATTCACTCTGCATTGCAAGTGAAGTACTTTTACTCAGGTGGCCTATTCCAAGAATGGATTTTCAATTCAACATTCCACTCTGATATAGGCTGTTAGGCAACACAATTTAATACAACAATGTAACAGACTATTTCATTTTTGTCCACTTGTTCCCATGATTATTACGTTGCCTTGAACATTTTCACTTCTACATTTATTCAGCGACAGATATTTTAAAATTGCTTGAAAAACATGCATTCTTACTGTGAGCGGGATTGCCTTTACACAGATCTGACTCGTAACGCAGCCTGGTGGCGTCCCCTGCTTTTCTCCATGGAGATATATACGTTTAATATCACGCTGTGGAATATTCCAAGTGTTAACAGCATCACCATGGAGCCAAATGGCAGTTTTAACTATTGAGGAAAGCTATATATACATTAAAATATATATGAATAGTGCACTAACAAGCTTAAAATCCTAAAAATAAAAGTGATATTTCTAAAACGTCCACAACAACTCCTGAAGATACTAAAAATAGCGTTGTGTGCGCTGAAGGGTGTCCCCTGCAGGAGCGACAGAACAAATCACTATGAGGCAAACACACACCGTACATGAGGTGAGCACACTGTTCATTCACACACTAACACACAAAGGCTTTTACAGTTCACAGTGGAGTGTATTACGCGCTCATGACGCACGCACACATTTGGTTTGGGCATGGTAGATTCTTGTAAAGTTACCTCGTGTCTCCTCTCTGCTGTATTCTCCAGCCTTATCAGCCACGCACTACAATAGCACCTAAATATTCCACCAAACCGTGCAAAACTTCAGCACAATAGCGACAAACGTGCTCTTTTACCTGCTCCGTTGCGGTGTTTAGTCAAGTCTTAGCGGTGCGGTCGGAGAAGCCGGTCAGATAGCGGTGTTTTGGAGGCAAAGTGTGCGCTAAGTTCGGGCAGGCGCAGACAGCAGGGGCCGTGGGTCGAGTGTGGAGAGCTGAGAGTGAAGGACCGCCCGCCTGTGCCTCTCTTCTGTCGGCTGCGCTCTCTCACACGCCCCCTGCAAACTTCCACAGCTCACATGACGGGGAAATGACGGTCCTACAGCGCCGCTTCAGAGGTGTCAGTCATTATGAATCACTCTGTGTGCAAAGCGCTGTTTCTAAACCAGAGCGTTTCAATACACGTCAAGGGAGAGTCCCCAAAGAGGTTAGTAAAGAGTTAAATTTAGCACGCTTAATTGTCCTTCTGGTATTTGAGGAAAAACATGCCAACTAAAAGACTACAGGCCTACAACACTGCAGAAATGCCTACTTTAAAAACAGCCCTACTGCATTAATGGCATATTATCTATTTAACATAAAAACTTTAAACCCACTTCATTTGAACAGGTCACACGCAGGATTATTTTAGGAGCCTAATATATTTGATTTATTTTATTTCTTTATTTTAATTGGGGCAAAGTATTATTATTATTATTATTATTATTATTATTATTATTATTATTATTATTATTATTATTATTATTATTATTATTATTATTGCTATTATTATTATTATTATTATTATTATTATTATTATTATTATTATTATTATTATTGTTATTATTATTATTATTATATTTATTTATTTTAACAAGTGCTCTTATTCTATTTGTCATAGAGATAAATAGTTTTAGTATCAGTTTGTGCCTGGGTATTTATTTTATTTTGAGGTCACAACCCTATTACTTCATACAGATTTTTTTTTATACAACTTTTCCACATGAATGGATACTTCTTAGTTCTAGGTCTAGTATTTTGGACACACCCAAGATCACTATGATGTTACCAGAGCCAAACATTTTTTGTTATTTAAGACTGAACCTACCTGTTATGTTTTGGCTGCAGCCTCATCACACCAGGAACAGACAATGAGCAAAGTGCATGATTTCACATTCCACTGAGAAGGATTAAGGCCACAATGAACTGCAGAGCCCTGAAAACAAGAGCCCTGTCTGGGTCTGTACAGAGGAGAACGGCCCTTGGAACTGACAGAAAGTGGAAAGTTACAGCAATCTGTACTTCAAACAGTGTACTCATTTAAAATCCCATTACAAAAATATATAAGGCTATGTTTCTCAAGTTGTGGAACGCAAGCTCATTCAGGTGACACTTGGACAGCTCTTCAGTTTGTGGGTTTGTCTAATTTAGAGTTCATTTTATTCATGTTTTTGTTCTTTGGATAATTTATTGTTTAGAACTAAGCACCAATGATGTAGATTAGACCTCAAATAGTCCTGTTATAGATCTGGTGGTACTCGGAAAGCCAAATCTTTTTTTTGGGGGGTGTGAAAAGAGCCAGTACTTTAAGGATCTTTCAGCCTGTGAGGTGGTAGCCTATCCATGGGCTTCAGACTGTTGTAATAGCAATCAACTGATCAATTCAAAACAAAATAGTAGCCTATATCTTCTGAATGGTCACCTGTCCTCAAAATGGCACCTTACAGCAGCAAGCTGAAACTCACATATAGTATAGAAAGCTAATAGACCTGATTATTTTGTAAATTTCTACATAAATAGCCTAGTTACTGTAGAGCAGTGGTTCTAGTGGAGCCCCAAGCCCATAGTTTGCAGATATTTGTTTAAATATACTGTTTTACACCAGCCTCAACCATTATTATTTCGAAGTAAATAACAACAACAACAACAACAACAACAACAACAACAACAACAACAACAATAATAATAATAATAATAATAATAATAATAATAATAATAATAATAATAATAATAATAATAATAATAATAATACAATTAAAAAATAAACAAAAAAGTAACATTCTACTGAATAGACTCGGAGTTATTATTGGTGGCCCCGACTTAAATCTAATTATATTGTAAATACTAATATAAGTTGCCTATTTACTGTAGAGCAGTGGTTCCAGTGTGGTTCCCAATGGTTGACTAGACAAAAGGTACAGAAAATTTATTTGTAATATTTATTTTAAAAAAAATCTACAAAACATGTAATTAAAAATAAACAAAAAAAACCACATTATTTTCAGTGGAGTAGAATTAGTTTTGGGGTCCTCATAAAATAGCTGGATCGAGCATAATATTAATTAAATTGTTAAGTAGTGCAAGTTATTGATACTTTGAAGTGACATCACGTTGGGGGTGTTCTGCATGAATCTCTATGGTGGAATGTTCAGCGGTTACCATGGAGACACAATGCACACATTAGCAAACACTGTCAAAAATGTTTTAAGATAATCTGAAAACTCAAAGAAGCAAACAAAATGGATTTAAACAGCACATTTTCAGGAGTCTGTGGTCAGTCCGAGCGTTCATGGTCCTGTTCAGGTTTGATGTTTGACAAATTGAGAGCGACTAACTGAAAAACAGTTGGCTAATGCTAGCCAGCTTGTGACTGTAATTTTATGTGTGATAGACTTATTTGACAGCACAAATCAGCTTATCTGTTATAGTTCCAACCAAGTTAGCTCTTCCTGGTCAGATTATGTTAAAATAAAACTCAAATTAAAGTATAATAGAGCTTCAGACAGAGCAGTGCCTACAGTTAGCATCACACCCCCAAGGAATGCAAAGTATCAATGTAATTTTACAGCAACATTGCAACTGGAAATGTCACGTTAGTTTGTTAATAATCTGTTAAAAAATGTCCACGTCATGTGTTTGATTAACATTTGAGCATTTAATTCCTTCACATAATATTAACAGACACAAAACAAATGAAAACTTTACCTGGAGAGCATCAACAAAGGGCACAATGCAAATTTATTCAATGAATGATTTGAAGGCTTTTAACCAGATGACTACTGTACGTTCTTATCTGGCCATTAGTATACATGAGATATGGTGGAATATTACATCTCTCAAAAGTCATAACAGAAAATGTAAATGCATTTTTCTATAGCCACACTACTATTATGAACAATAAAATTAAACTGTATTAATAATGGTCAATATGTAGCGATGAATCAACTAGGGATGTAAAGATATCCGAATCTCACGGTACGATATTTACTGCGATATTGTAGATAGTTACTTTTTGCTTTTAAAACACTTGCTACAGTAAAACAATGTATTTAAGTAGAGACGGACGGATATATATCAATCTGATATTTGGACCTGCGTATTGACCATCGGCCTCAGCTCCCCTGCCTAGACAGATATTTGGGCTCATCAATTGCTTATAAAGTTTTTTTGTTTTTTTTTTTAAAGAAAGATGAGGGTTGCGAGTGTCTAAAAAATATTTCTACTGAGATTATTTTTCCTTATTATAAATTATGCAGTGCAGTACAAAAATATAGGCAGTATTCATGTTAGTAATTTCAATTTTCAATATATTTACAGGGAAAATGACTAAATTGGTCTCTTTAAACAATCAGCATCAGTATCGGCCATGACAAACACTATTATCGGTCGATCTCTACATTTAAGCAAAGAAGCTTGTAATTTTATGTATTGTGACAGCCCACGACATTATTGTGAGGCTTTTGACAATACGATATTTCAGTATTTCGGTTATTGTTACATCCCTAGAATAAACTGAAATCTTCAACAACAGAAAAACAAATAGACAATCACATTTTTCATCAGCCCCATAGACTTCGAATGCATATTTTAGAGGCATCTTCTATACATCGAACTGTGACAATTTCAAGCATTTAACACGACTTTCCGTAAAAGGCAACACAATAAATACAAACGAATGGCACAGAAGGTTCAGACAATCTAAAAAGAAGCAGGAAGTCGTGTGAAATTTACACAAAAAAATCTCCAACTAAGTAAACTTTTCAGCAGAGTAACACAGGCTGAATTAAAGGTGCACTATGGAACTTTTCTGCTTGGCTCAACAGAGATGTCATGGCTTTTCCTGTAATGTTCCACAGTATTTACTTTAAACAAATATATCCGTACAAACAAGCAGGTAACACAACATTACAGGTCAGCTCTGTGGAGAGGTGACATCAAGAAGGCAGGTTTGACAAGGTATTTTTGAGCAGTAAAATCATCTGTACATGTATAAATGCAAGATTGATAGGTTTGAGATCTCCATGGAGACAAGCAGGTGGCGGCTCTCTTAACAGAAAAGTTACATAGAGCACCTTTTTAAAAGAATCAATCATTTCAAAATCACACTTTACAGCGAGATGAATCTTGAATGTTATAATTCAATATAGTATTTCTATTTACAAGAATGTACACAAGAGGTGACTGTGTTTGTTACGGTCTGCATTCGAAGACGAACTTCCAGATAAGATAATGCACTAAAAACACTGTAAATGGCTGCTTTTAAATTGATCATTATCTATCAGTGTCCATCAGAGTGTCTATAGGTTTGGTTCACGTGACATTCTTCAGAGCCAACAGTTTAGAATTAAGGCAGGGGGCAGAATTCATTACTAAATTATTCAAATGACTGATTGTTGTCATTTGAAATGACTTTGAAGATTCATTCCTGGTGAAGGGTCCGCAGAAACGTCTCAATATCTCTGTTAAGAAAATTATTGTTTTGCCAAGAATGTTCCACAGTATGGCATTAATTCCAATAGAAACAACTGAGAAAAAGTCAAATATACTTCGGCAACAAAAACATAAATGCAAGATATACAAGTTTAAATCCGTACTGTGGGACATTTCAGACAGAGCATTAAAGATCTCCACTGAGACAAGCAGGTGGCAGATCATCCACTAGAAACATTACTTTAAGCAATATTAATTTGGGAAATTGGCTAATCCAATTAACAACAAAAAACATTATGTTTAATATTATTTGGAAATTTGTTTCTCAAAACAGTAAATTATTCATAGTCTTTATAGGCCCCTGCCCTGCATCAGAAATTATTACAGTTTTAATGTTATTTCAACTGTAACTGTATTTCAACTGTGAACAAAACCTATTGTATAAATGTGGTAAGGCATCGGTATAAGGTTGGACTAGCGCCTATGCAGTGTTCCCCTTTAAGATAAGGTGGCCTCCATGGCTGGAAGCATGTTTTAACCTGATTGTAAACTGTAATTCGACAAAAGCTTTCTAAAGAAGTATAGAAACTGTGGTATTCTTCAAAATGCTATTATCATATAGTGTTTTCTGCTCATGTACAGTATAGAATGCAAGTAATGTTAGTTTGAATTGGTTTGTTATTGTTTTGCTCAGGCTTCTCCTCAAGTAAAACATTAGCAGATTTACAGTTATAAAATCACCTCCACATCATGTGCAAAGATCATGTACATCTCGATCTGGGCCTGTCACGATAATTACTATAACAACTTCCGTAAATGATAGAGGGTTAATATTAGAGGTCCATATTTATCATGGGTACTTTTTCTTTGTAGTAGTGAGTGACTTTTTGTTAATTTTCTTTACTATGATAAGATTTGAGATGCAGAGGATCAAAAAATAACTTCTTCCACAAACAAACTACTTAAGTGTTTCATTTCTTCTATTAATTCAATGCTGTTTATTTTTTTTTAACAATATCTTACTTTTATTTTTTGGGGATAATCCTACTTTAGAGATATTAGTGGATTTCAAATTCTAGAAATACTCCCAGATGGGGGCAAGAGCCAGTTTTCCCTATTGATTACATTGTACTTTCCCATGAAATGTCTCACAAATAAATACGAAAATGCTGAACCTGATAATTTCCATTATTTACTAGACCACCAAATTCAGTGTATTACAAGAAAAACCTGCATTTTGACAATATAAATTTTTGGCTGCCCCCCATCTGTATTCAACATTATTGCCCTACAGAATGTTGTGATGTTATTTGAAACCCAGCAATGGTGTCAGTGGCACAATTCTTTTAAATATTATTGTTTATCATTTTCATTTACTTAGCAGTATATCATGCTTCAAAATGTGTTATTGTGACAGGCCTACCATTATTATCGGTATCAAGCTTGTACTGTATATCTCCTTGTGTTTCCATTTCCATTTGAAAACGTCAGATTTGTTCGTCAGTTTTTAATGTTTTTATTACTCTACTCAGGCATCGTCCCCAGAAAACATTTGCAGATTTACAGTTATAAAATCTCCTCCACGCCGAGTGCAAAAATCATGACCAGGCCGGGCTCCAGAATCATATCCTCTCCCATATGTTGGTTTTCACAGGCCATCACCACGACAGCCTGTTTCCCGGGGATACGTTTGGCGACGTAGTTCTCGTAGTAACGCCTGTTCATTTGCCGTGTCTCGAGTGTGGCCAGTCCCTGAGGCCAGTTCCTCTCGTGGGCGTTCTCAATGAGGTCGTTGACGATGGAGAGGGGGCAGCCGCTGTCGATGAGGGAGCGTTTGATGACCGCCTGGAGCACGGCATCTGGAGTCGAGATCATGCCCCCCCAACGAGTGACACGGGCCGGCTGCATGGAGTTCACCCATCTGTGCACAAGACAAACAGCAATGGTTAGGGTGACAAATGCTAAAGGTGCACTATATAACTTTTCTGTTGAAAGCCGGCAACTTGCTTGTCTGAATTGTCTTCATGGAGATTTCTTTACTTGTTTATTAGCATCCCTGTTAGCTGTACCTGAAGGTTAGCTAGTCTTCCTGGGGTCTCTTTAAAATCTGGAACGTTACAAAGTATGGCTTTGAACTTGTCTGTCTCTATGGAGACAAGAAGGTGATGCCATCATGCCAAGTTACATATGTGGAGAGGTGACCTTGCTCACAGTGAGAATGCATGTTTTTCAAAGTTTTTGAGCTATGCAAACACCTGTAATTCATAAATTTTGATGCCAGAGTTTCGAAGATGCAGACCCAAAGCAAGCTAACTAGAGTGCTGTCAGAAGTTCTGTTGCTCAAGTTGGACTTTAATCTGAGTTTTGTTTTAACACAATCTGATCATAAAGGCTTGATTTAGCGGGAAAGGTGAGCCGCTTTTGTGCTGTTAAACAAGTCTCTCTCAAATAAAAATAGAGTTACATCCAAGTTAGTCTGATTCACCCTTTTCTTTTTTTTTTGAAAATCCTAAAAATGACCATGAACATTCGTATTGATCACAGGCTCCTGAATGTGTCATTTAAATCAATTTTGTATTTTTTCTTAAAACTTATTTGGCAGTGTTTGCTAATGAGGGCATTGTGTCACCATGGTAACTGTTGAACATTCCTTCACAGACACACATACTGCCCCCTCCATATCAATTAAAATAAGTAATTGTATTTTGATGATCATTATTGTTATCTGAATATAAAACACATGCCAACAAACAACAAACATCCATAGCAAAGAGAGCTGAATTATTAAATGAATAACAATTTAATCCATATTAGATTTTATTCTGCAAATATTTGTTAGGTCCTTTACTTTATAGTACTTTTTCAAAAATGGTTTAGAAATTTTAACTTACTCCAAAATCTCATTATACTCGATGCTCTCCTCCAGGTTCTGCAGGTTTGGGTTGGCGCTGCGGATCGCTCTCATGTACGCCTTTAACAGCTGAATATCCCGTTTCTTAAAGACAAAATCACCGTTATAACAAATATAAAAACAAAGTAGGTCAATGCAGTTTAGGAGTGAGGACAATTTTTTGAACATAGATAGGACCCAATGAAGACTGGATATTTTGTCCTCTAGAGCAGGTTGTTAAGCAGTCTATACAACTGTAGCATTTGTAATTTAAAATGCAATTCTTATTTTACTGTCTTTGTGGTCCATTTTTGAAGATCTCTTTTGAAGGCACACACTGAAATAAATCCATAAATTTAAACATTCCAGTTCACGTTGTGTTGTTGTTGTAAATGTTTTGATTGCTACAAAAGGAACAAATATTTACTTGGGTGCCATTTCAATAACTAGTTTTACAGGTAATCCATCTTTTTAACAGGATAGCTTACTTGTTCTCCCAGCTGGTGCTTATGTTCTGCCACGGTTTTCTCCAGCTCTGAAATCTTGGTTTGTTGCTGCTGCACGACGCTCCTCAAATGTTTGATACAGTTATGATTGGGGACTTCATCTTTGGGCATTTCAAGACTGAGAGCAGAAAATGAATGAGAAAATTAGGGCAGTAGTCCTTAAGTCACTTAGTTGATTAATCAGTCAATGAAGTCTTAGACTACCAAAATTTGTATTTGTCAACTAAGCGTTTTATTTTCATTATAAGCATTTATATGGCACAACATGCTTTCTTGAATGAAGATGCACATGTCATTCTGATAGAGGGTCAGCCTCCTGCTTTTCTCCATGGAGATAGATATGTTTAATGCAATACTGCGAAACACTCCAGGCAAAGCAATAACATCTTTGTGGAGACAAGCAGGTGGTGAATCCTACAGCAGAAAAGTTGCAGCTTTAAACAGTTTTGCTCCTACCCGCAGCCCTCCTCGCAGGTGACAGGTCGTTTGGGGTTGTGTTCACAGTCTTTGAGGTGAGACTGCAGCTGATCAAGCCGGAGCGTGGCCGTGCAGCCGAAGCTTGCGTTATCACAGTTGATCTGGAGTTTGGAGAGCATGTTTCTCATGATCCTGGGGACTGGCCGGAGGTGAGCGAGGGTCACGACTGTGCGGTCCACCGGGCAAATCTGCTGCTGGGCAAACCACTGAGTGATGCAGGCATTACAGAAGGCATGTTCACAGTGAGGAGCCTAGAACCAAAAAAAAAAAAAAAAATGAAAAAAAAAAGAAAAGTTTATGTTGAATGTAATTGCTGCAGGAAGGAAAATCAACTATAAAAATAAATTATTTTACAATATAATGAAGATATTATGCAAAAAAAAAAAAAAAAAGTAATATTTTCTGAACAAAAAACAATAAATTCACATTTTTTCTTTTTTGATTTATATGTGTTGGGTGTCTTCCCTTACATTAGAACACATTTAAACTTTTAACAGTCTAGTTACTTTATATATGTTTATATTTTGTAATACTACTACGACTGCAATATCCCTCTGCATTGAACAAAGACAAGCAAAAACTTTACCTGGACTGGCTCCTCTAGGACCCCACTACAGATCGGGCACAAGAGGTCTTCATCCACCTCCCCTGTAAATCTGGTGACGTCATACCCCATGGTACATTCCTGGGACCCCCAGCCTCCTGAGAAAAAGGAGTAAGTAAAACAAAAAACTTAGACCACACCCCTATTTCCACAAAATAAACATTTCCAAAAATTTACCTCAGTCACAAATGTCTTTTAAATCTGCCATTCAGCAACAGCAAGTCATTTTCTTCCAAATAAAGAAAGAATTCCTGCAAAATAAAACAGTTAAAGCTGCACTTAAGATTCATGGTGGTGAGCATCCATGGTGAGAGATCAATTATGCCATATACTATGGAATATTTCAAGCAAAATAATAACATCTTCATGAACAGAGGTAGGTGGTACCACCAAGCTCCGTTACAGGTCAGGTTTGTAGAGAGGCAAGCCTGCTATCAGTTTGGGTGCATAATTTTCCTTTGTGCAATAAAAGCACCCATAACAAAATAACATGGAAGGGTTTTAATTCACTTGAAATACTTAAATGATTTTTTGGTCTTTCAATTACAACAAGTGTATACTCAAAATGACATTAAAGTGTAGTTTCAACATTTAACATCCGATTAGAAAAAGACACCTAAAAGGTCTGCATATAAAAATCACATTTGATATCGCCTGACAATGCCTTAGGTTATTTGTGCACAATTATGCGAGATTTAGCACATCATCATACACAACATTAAAAATACGAAATAGATAATTGAAATAGAGGAAACAATAGCTGCCAAGGTCAGCGTCTGATCCAGTTTCTGTGGTTGCAGCCAACACTGGTCAGGAGGCAATGAATAAGTTGTTCTCCTTTGCTCAACATGTCTTGCAAACAAGCTAACCGCCTCATGCTAAATAATGTAGTCGTTTTACGCAAGGCGGCAAGAACCTTTAACATTTTAGACAGTCAGCATTTAGCAAAGGATAGGACACACCAGGGACTGTGCAAAAACAAATAATCACAAACGCTATTACTTTTGTTTCATGATCATTTGAGATCGTGAGCATTTCAAGGCTAACGTCTGACAATTAGCACTGCCTGCTGTACTATACCAACGGGCTGATTTAGCATAGGAGCTAACCAAGGAAAAACATAACCTCAGGCTTTTTACGCCGAGGTAACATATTTAACAAACACCTGTGATCCAATAATACAACAATCAAGTGAATACTTACAGAAACATTTGGTATAACAGATCCTGGATTGAGTTTTTATGGTGCGATTATCCTTTTTTTCATGTACTTAAGTGTTAGCCACGTCCGAGCTACATCCTCCTACAGTCTGCGTCGCTTGTGATACGGGACGTCGCTCCGGACGTAATGACGTCCCAGAATCTGATAGAGCAGGAGCCTCTTTGGCTTCAACGTTTTTATTTTATTTTTGTCAATGCTAATTTTATATTCTACTCCGAAATATTCTCTTTGTTAGCCTGTTTTCATTGCATATTTTATGTCTCTTATTATATATATTTTATTTTCTTGTAGACATCTCTTATTTCTCTACTTGGCAGAATTTTGACATAGCTTTGTCAAAATAATGCCATAATAGAACGAACGAAATAAGATTCACTACAAGAAATGTGTTATGTTTTATTTTGTGATGTGTCAAACAGAAAAGATAGGAACTCATGATTTGTTTCCTGAAAGTCCCAGAGAACCAGTCTGACTTGTATGAATTCCACTGTAAATTAAAAGTAACCCGATAGCCTATTTACAGACAAGTTGTTGGATGGAATGAATTTAGCAGCTTCAAGGAATATAAAGTGAAAATTAAGTTATTAATTATAAGTTTCTCATAGTTTCAACATATACATATGTAAAGCCATTTCCTTTCAATCACTTCCCACTCTGTATTCTGGATAACAGCCAAAGGTATTTTTGGACAAACGTCAACAATTTACAGAGAGATATTCTGAATTTGCTAGGCAACAAATGCCTTATGATGTCAACAACTACATCCCCAGTTAATTAAATCATGGGATGTCTAAAGTAACACACTGTGTTTGGGACGGCATGGTGGGGGGTGTGGGGTGGGGGTGTAGAAGTGGTCATCACTTCAGACCAGTATGTACAGTTTTTCCTGTCTTTCTGTGTAGATTCCCCACTTCCTCCAAGAAATATAGTGGCTTCTTCACTGGGACTAGGAAGAATCCTAATCTTATATTCCTGTTAAAATAAAAGGTTAAATACAATAGGCTGCGTGACTGTCCCACATTGGTCCTCTGCACTCGCTCTGCCGTCATGGCTGTTGGAGTAAAATAGAGTACCTATCATGGATTAGCTTACTTTAGGTTCACTTACTGATTAAAACACAGATGTACACACCTTTTGTAAACATTACTTATCAAACATTTGAACACAGACATTTTAAGATGAAGAACCACAACATAACCAGTAAATATTTAGCAATAGCACTTTATTGAACACAAACAACCCTAAGCCACAATACTGAATGACAAGACCAATTGGCTGCAGCAAACATTTTATAAAATAGATTCCGGTTTAATGTCACTTTTTTTTTTTAGTTATTCTTTTAACGTCAGAAAGACAGATGCAGGTTTTTCCAAAACAGTGAATGATCTTTTACATATTATTATAATATTAACAATTGTAACAAATCATCATTCACATGTTCACACAAAGAACAACAAGGCAAAGTGCTTTCAGGATTGCATTGTCGAAAAAAAAAAAGAAATTAACATAAAAGTAAAACAGAAAAATGAATGGCTTGAGGTTTAGGTAAGACAGTGTGTTATCTGAAGTGGGCTGGTCCTGTCCTGGTTACACAATGATGCTTAATTAAATATACTTAAAATCATTTCATTTCATATCTTTTGGGGGGATTTAAAATACCAATTATTGTCTTTAGCTGTCAGTTTTAGATTCAGTTATTCAAATGCTTATGATCATTTAGGAAACAAAGAAATATACTTTATTTTTTTATACTTATGTACTGCCCAGCATGGATTTTGGTCAATGGCGACAGCTTAATTTGAGTTTTGGTTATGTAAAAACATTGGGCCAGGATCAGGCCAGAAAACCTCAAACCGTTCAGCTAGTCTTTCACCCCTTTCATCAGACTGGTTTGTAACACAGGGCCGTATGTAGACGACGCTTAGGTAGCAGAATTTGGTTTTAAAGTGGTTAAATGGGTGTCAAAAGGCAAACTGACCCTCTACAGATTTACAAATCCACCTCTTTAGACAAGCTGTTCAATTTAACTGCAGGGCGATCAATAGCTGACCCCGAGTGAAGCGGTAATTTTGAAATACACTTAAAAGCAAGACAGTGGTGTTTTTTAATGCAACATTTAAAGACGTACTATGTACGCTTAGGTGGAGGGTCCAAAATGTTCTGATCTCCATGGAAATGCTGTCATTTTGCCTGGAATATTCTGCAGTATGGTCTAAAACCTATTACGCTCCACGGAGACAAGCAAGTGACTAGCAAGTATATTTGGTAATTCAAATTGTTGAAAAATACAAATGACATTTTAAACCAAAATATTATATCTTTTGAATTGTGAAAAGCCCTCAAAATGTCCCCTACAACAGAAATATAAAACACATGAATAGAAAGGCCTGTAATTGAGTAGAAGGAAGAGAATAAGTTTAATGCCATAATGTGGAACATTCCAGGCAAAGCAATATCATTGTCACAAGACAAATGGGTGACAGACCCTCCATCAAAAAGTTACATAGTGCATCTTTAAAACAACGCATGGATTATCTGACCACTCACCACTGCATGTTAAAGGGGGTAGACTATCATCAATCTGCATTAAAACATTGTCTGGCTTCACATTCCAGTGGTATTGTGTCATATAAATGCTTCTCATAAATATTTTTTCCAATGTCAATAGACACACACATACAACACGACCACACTTGAATAACTACCATTGCTTGTAATAAATCTGTATTCCTGTACTTTGTCGAAACAGGTGGACAAACAATATTCAAGGCTGCAAAACAAAGAGGTAGGAGAAATGCTACTGAAAACAGCAAGTGATGCCAACATGATTTCATTTAAATATGTAATAAACACATCTGGTTTTAGCGCAGCATTAAAACACGGCTAATAACCAAAGGTGCTATTGCCAGTCAGCGCGTGAGAAGCAATGGACTCTAGAAACCGTACATTTTCAAACTTTGGTGAAGGACTTGCACTTGGTTCAGATGCTGACTAGTCTTTAAGCACCTGTAGTTATTTGCAAACTGATAAACTCTAGGCCCTTTTTGCCAGTAAAAATGTTGAAACATGTCTAAGCACTATTGACTAAAACTGGTGATGTGTAAATTTGGCTAATGTTGACTTGTTGGTCCTGTCATCACAGGTCCGGAGACCGCGCTGCTGGTGATGGCATTGACTCCTTTACACACAGTAGAGTAGTATATTTGCAGACTTTAAAATGAGGTAATCGACGTTAGGCTAATAGGGACCCTGTCAAAGACACACACGCTTACGTCATTCATCAGCAAAGCCAAAGGACTTTATCAATGGGACTTCACTGTGACCAGATCAGCTTTGGAATGTTGGTGGACGAGCCAACGTTCGTAAGAATCGAGAAGGTGCACTGAAAACATCTGATTGTAACTGTCACACGCCCTGATCCACAGTCCTTCCACTCAAAGGGCCTCTCTAGATAAGCCACTCAAAGTGAGAAACCCCTTATCACCGACAGGTCAAGAACTGGCAAAGATTTAAGGCTGCCTTCGCAGCAGATCTCGTCTGCTTTAGTCCAGTTGAGAGAGGATTGTTAATAGCTCGTAAGTTTCTATGAAGAGGCAACATCTACAGTGAAGCTGACTAAACAAAACAAAGGGACTAATACCACTATGTCACAGAACATGCAGAATACATCCTTAACTACAGTAGGCTATTTCTAATAGCACATTCAAGGGGCTCCTATTGGGACAATTCTGATATGGCTCTGCTTTAGAGTACTCCAGCTGGGACCCGCACTCGGGCGAGTCGCTAAGGTGCTCCTTCAGACTGCGGCCTTATTTCACCTGCAAAATACTCCTCTTTCTCTGGGGTTCATTTAAACACTGCAGCTTTTTCCCTTCAATGCTTTTCCCCACAGCTCCCTCTGCTGGTGAACAAACGGCACTTTCAGGGGAATGTTTCTAAACCACAATCACAAACACTGGGCTAAACAGCAGATACAAATCTCAAGAGTCTGTACAGGCTATAGGCTACACTCTGAAAAGGGAGGGCTAATCACCCTTAATGCTTAACAATAAAACAAATATAAGGCATTTCAAAGTCCTTTTATCCGCATACGTCACTGACAGCAGGTCTAAATATTTTTGAGAAAACATTTCATTCAAGGAGGAAGAGGATGCATATAGTACATCTACACATGCAAATTAACAGGTCTACTGACTAGAAACCAGAATTCAAGGAAATAGGTTTAATCTACATTACCATCAAAGCCCATCATACACTCACCTACTCAAATATATAAGTTAACTTGTGCACGGTCCTTTTCTGAGCAGGCAGCGTCTAAAGTTTGATATAGATCACAGTTTTAAAAATGGAATAAACACACAACTTTCCAATGCCACTTCTGAACCAAACAGGAGGACCAGAGGAATCCTTCATTTGCTACAGATGTGTGACTTTTGGTGATAACAAAATAGGGCATAAAAATAGAGATATTCAACTTAGGAAGCAATGAAACAAAATGTTATTGCACTTTTATCTTTTGTCTGTTTCAAACGAGGTCAGCTTTGACAAAATGATTCATGCCATATTTTGCAGTAAGACAACAAATGTTACGTCACTCCTAGAATATGATCACACCGTTATTAACACTGCACACAACTAGTACTGCAAACCTAGTCAGTCTACCCTAAAGTCAACAAAATATCCACAATCAAATCGCAACACAGCCACAACAAACATGATCCAGAATGCACGTACCGCATCGGACAACTGTGTTTAAAGTTACTAATTACTGATGAAATAAAGCAAAAGAGCAACAAGGACAATCAGGAAACTCCAGACAGCGGTCTTTCTACAGTTCATGTCTAACGGACAATCAAAGCTGATTGTTTTCGGCTGGAGGAGTCATGTTTATGTTTGAATTTGGTGAAGACTCCTTTTGCCACTGGTGTCAGAAAAGCCAACTGAGCCTCAGGTGCCTTCTTTGGGTTTGTGCTTTCATTGATCCAGATCAATGTAATGGTAATGTGCCCTATTATTGCATCGCTATGTGCAATTCATCCAGCCACCTTAAGGGTGCGCTCAATAAAGAATTAATCACCTATTCAGAAGTATTTAAAGGTGCACCATGTAAAAGATTCTTGTCTGGAGTAATGTTCGTCCTTTGCTGTAAATGTTCCACAGTATGGCATTAAATGCACACATCCCCATGAAGACAGGCAGGTGACATCACCAGGCCAAAGTTGCAGGTCAGAGCAGAGCAGAGGCGAACCCGCTCACAAACAGAATCCATGTTTTTCAAGTATTTTATAGCAATAAAACCTCTTTTAATTGAACAAATGCAAGATAAGTATAATGCCATACTATGAAATATTACAGGAGACAATTAGGTGGCTGATTCTCCACCAGAAAAGTTCCATAGTGCACCTTTAAGCTTTGTTACAAAAACTTTAATGCAGGTTTGAAATAACCACTCTTCCTGTGAAATGCACCATCCACTGTAGCCTTGGTTCAGTGTTTCTTTTCCCATTGTAAGGCTTTTGGGAAATACAAATGGAAGACCGTACCTTTCGGTAGTAACATATAAAGGCACCATGCCACCGCTGTGCTTCAAATGACACAGATCCTACAGGTCGGGGAGGGGCCAGTGTTTAGGCAGGGAAGGTGGTCAACTAGCATTAGTCATACAGTAAAGGAGTATCATCCCGACATGCAGAGGTAAAGTTTATTAGCTACCTTCTTTTCCCCAATAGGCTTCGGCATGACTATTCTATTAGTTCTGATGAGAGATAAACACACTTAAGTGGGGTCTTATGCTGTCTACACTAAAAGGGAACTTAGCATGTTAGAGTAAGACATGCCTAGATTACAATCACACTCACACTCAAGGAAAAAAAAAATTGGCATAAAGTAGATGGATAGTGACAGAGGATCATCTCAGCTTTGACTGGTGAGGTATAACTGCAGGTCCAATAAAAACACAAGGTGCAGCTTCATGCTCCTCTCAAAGGACATGGAAACGCTATGCACATACATTTCAGATTTAGGCTGGTTTAAGCAGAATTACACTACCCACAACTACATGAATCACACTATATTACTTTGTTAACAGCTGTACAAGAATATTTCGATTTTTTTCCCATTCGACATCAGATTTTCTTTAACCACCATCTCTTCAGTGTCTGTAAGATTTCAATACTAGACACCAACTTTTTGATTGTTTCTAAGTAGATGCATTCATTCACAGTGGCTAATATGGTGATATCCCAACTTCAAAACAATCTCTGCACCATGGCAACCTTGAGCTATGTGCTACCCCAAT
This sequence comes from Periophthalmus magnuspinnatus, assembly GCF_009829125.3. Taxonomy (NCBI): domain Eukaryota; kingdom Metazoa; phylum Chordata; class Actinopteri; order Gobiiformes; family Gobiidae; genus Periophthalmus; species Periophthalmus magnuspinnatus. The sequence goes on from NC_047132.1 coordinate 7,403,109, forward strand.
TCATTTGTGTGCTTTGTTGACACCCAAAGCAGGTATCTTTAAGACCAAAATTTGCCAATATCTTAAGCAATCCAAGCAAGTAGCATAACTCTATGGGAGACGTGACTTTATCAGGTACTGCCAGGTATATTTCTTGTTAGCTTTTAAGGCAAAAGGCTCAACAGTGGATCAGAGAAATTGAATTTGTCAGTGTTATTTCAAGTAAGAACAAAGACATCCTTTTGAGGCAAACTAATTTGTACAACTATATGCAATTAACGGACATCAATAGTTTTTTTTTTTTCTTCATATGTCAAACCTGCTAAACAGCCATACAACTCATGAATTGCTTTATTAATATATCAATGGCCAAACGATAGTTAAGAATTTCCAATTTAAAAAAAAAGTATTTGACAATAAAAGTTAAGAGAAAGCTTGCATTTTAAATACTAAAATTCATGTGGTACGATTTGTTAGCGTAATTGGTGAAGGATAAGCTTTTAACACAATGTATCTGTCTCTATGTGAGTATCTATGAATTATGTCTAAAGGCAAATAAAGGTTTCTATGGCACTACTTAGGTGTAGGCTATTTACGAGTGCATGTGTCTAGATTAACCGCAAGTCATTTCTGTCCCTCTGTATTTGCTGTAATGTAAGGCAATCTCAATGGAATGGATATCAATGTTACTTCATAGCACAAATGTAAATATATGAAGAGGGAGAGAGAAAGGTCAAAGTACACAAGAGCAAGCCCAGACACCCAACATAATGCCACAAACATATCCAGATCCTCTATGCAGGAAGACTACTGGTACTACACACACGGTTTCATTTAAAAGAACAATTTTACATGCTACCGATAGAATCATATCTATGCAAGACAAATGAAGAGCCATTGTTTAAAGACAGGAGGAACTAAAGCCCGCCCTAAACAGACCCCACATTCAGTTCAGTCACGAAATTCATGGCTCAGATTTGATGGTCAGACTGTAAACGGCTTGAACAAATGCATAAACTCATTCTGCTCGACTCGTTTTGGCAAAAAGGCCTTTTCTGTGACCAAAGATTAGAACATCTAACCCGCATTGAAATCTTCCATTGGCATTTAGGTTATAATTTACTGAATTGGCCTAAATAGATGGCAGTGCAAGATTTGTGCTGCACATTATTACACACACACACTATTGCTACAATTGGACCTTTCATTGCTTTTCATTTCCGACTCCATAAATAGTTTACACTTTACTAGTTCTGCTTCAGCAGCAAAACCTAAGCTAACTTCATGCACAGTCACTCAGATATTATCACACAAATAAAAAGCAGGTATAAGAATACTGTGACGCTTTAGCTGCAAGGGAAATGGCTCCGTGAACTGGTGTAAAGACATCACTGTGGATAGATCCCTGCCCAGACAGACTGCACCTGCAGAGGGCAGTGTGGAGCGTCTGTGGTATCACTGACTGCAGTGAGAGGCTCCACTTTACAGCCTCAGTATTAAACTCTTTCACTGTGAAGCCAGTGGGCAGTGGACACTGTCCTGAAGTGCTCAGAGAACGCTTGGTTAAAATAATTATTTGCTTTTTATCAGACACCATGTTGTTTTAGCAGCAACACACATGCATGTAAACATAAGTACATACATTACTCTGCTCTAGTTGCACAATTAGAACCTGAATGCACTAAAGTGCGTGCTTTACTAATTAAGTGCTGGGATCAAAATGAAACTGATCATCACAAAATGTCGACAAAGAATCGGCTGCATTTTGATTGGATTCACAAATTCTGTCCACTGCTTTAGCACAGATCCTGAGATTACAAACAACTGTTCCTAATCCTAATATTATTAATGATAAGAATATTTACGTTCTCATGAAAAATTATTAAGAGAATAAAGGCTGTGGTTTTCTAGTTACTTCCATTTCATTTCAGTCACAGAAGTCAAACTATAACCCCACCTAGAGGACACTATTGTCAGGGTTCGATCAGGAAAATGAAAGACATTTTGGGGAATACACTACAAAGCCTAGTCTAGGTCCTCTCTCATCCAGTCAGCTAATGTGTGCAACTGTGCCACTTCACACCTCAGATATGAAGTGATCACGCCAATGAAAACATTTGACTTTTTTACCACCAAGAGGTGGAAAAAAAAATGAAAAATAGCATAGATATAACATCTAAGTCACAAACAGCTCTAGTGGTCCGTTACAATCATTTTGAGTAAAAACCAATAATGAATATCTAACATATGAACACATATTTGGAATTCTGCTTTTCCTGATAAACGAGTACAATTAAGCAAAATTTCCCTCTGCGATTCGTTTAGCCCCATTTGTTTTTATTGAGGGTTTGAACACCCTGGTCAAAGCAAATGCCAGGATAAGCTAGGTTTTCTCTACCTGGCATTTCTCTATGACAAACTATGGTGCAATCGTGGTTTAATGTGCTGCCAATTAAATGTGTGAGAAGATAAGCCATGTTAGACCTTGTCCTATGAAACAATACATGAAATGATGTGTTACAGAAGGCATGGGTCAAAAGGCATTTCATGAGACGCCGTAAAGGCAATCCAGTGCATTTGAGTTGACACTGACAGTAAAATGCCCAGCACACACAGAGCCATTCGTTTAGTCTTTAGGTTAGTCTTCATGAAACAATAAAAGAAAAAATTATAATTAAACAAAAGCAAACACATTCCAGGGAAACAAAAGCCCTTGTGACAGTGATTGTCTATTCAATAACATTAACAAAAAAAAGGCAAGAAACAAAATATTGCTTGAAAACTGCCCAATATAAATATCAAATAATACTTAACTTTTCAAACTGATCAGAGGCGACCACAGACAAGTCGAAAGATTTGATTTTTAAGACTAGTTCACCAGCTTTGAAAATACTCCATTTGTCAGAGTTGTAAAAACAAGCATAAAATGCTGATGACCGGTTGGAGCCTAAAAACCTCAAATCTGATCGCACTTTAAATATTTAGGCTGTTCAAAATTTCAATATCTATTTTATTTTTTCAAAACACTGTTGCGAGATGGGAAAATTGAAATGGCTTGTTCATTTATGTGCTCAAAGATACGATGCTTCAATGAGGTGTTGTTGGCAGATATTACTAGTAAAGCCTTCATCTAAATAAACAAGGCCTCAGTCAGTCACTATCCTACTCTAGTTCCCCATCGAGAACTCAGAACTATGGACCCTGGTGAAGATGAAGCAGCTGCTAAACGAGTTGACGAGGTATATCAAGATCTATTGTCTCTCTATACAGTACAGTTCATCTCAAATAAATAATTTTATAGCCATAGTAGTGTTGATCAACTTTGGTCATAACTTATATGCTTAGAAACATTCTAGCTTAACAAACACTTATTTAGCATCTCTTAAAATAGCGGGTCATTAGCGTTATGATAAGGTAGATGTAACAACGCCGACCCCAACATGAAGTTTTATATTCAGCAGCAAAACCAAATCATATTAAATGCCAAACAATTTGAGGTCGTGCATTAATTAAAAGTACACAATGGGACTAACATCTTTTCGACCCTTTTCCAAATTCAGATTGTACTGTATTGCACTCGGAAGCTAAATTTTCCCTTGTGTGGTTCCTTCATAAGAATCTAATGGATGAGTAAAACAAAAAAGCAAAAAAAAACAAAAAGTTAAATTATTATTATTAAGTCTTTGATCATTCTTTAGGGGTGATTGTTGACTCTACCAGGTCACAACAGCAGAGCATGATATGACAGTCACTGCTTAAAGCTACATGCAATCAGAGTTTTAGTTATTTCAGCAATATCTTAAAGGGTTATGTCATTTCAAAAAGGCCAGATTAGTTTTTTGTTGTTTAGTTGCCAGACTTCAGCCGAGTGACCTAGTAGAGCGATTTGCCTCCACGTATTAAGCACTACTAAGAAATGGAGGAATGGACTCTAATTGCATAATAGGTTTGACTGCACCTCAAGAGAAGACCAAACATTCACACGCACATGACCCACGGCACATACATACATAGAACAGGGACAGTGGGTGCCCTCTCCGGCCGTGTTAAAGGGAGGCGCCCCCTGGTGGTGTTGGTGGAGATAGCAGCCTCAGGTGGGTGTGGGGGGGCTCTCTCACTCGGTCAAGCACCCGTCTAACCCCACCGCCGCTCCGTGACGCTCTTTGACGTAGCCGTTGTGGAGGCCGTTGCTAGGCAGCGGGGTGCAGGCAGCCGTGATGCCGCAGTGCTTGAGTATGTTGAGACCTGGGGAGGGCGAGACGGAGGGGGGGGAGCAGGAGCAGGAGGAGGGAGGGTCCCGCGCAGGGAAAGGCTTCATGGTAGAGAGGATCAGAGCCAGGCAGTCAGCCACATCTTTGTTAGGGGCACAGGCGAGGGCTGGCGTGTGACCTAGACAAGAAAATATACATTACATTATAGGTTCAGCAAACAGGTTTTCAGTTTCTACAGTTTCAAATACGCAATTAAGGATACGCCGATACTTGCACATAGATCCCATCAAAACTGGGAAGAAACCCGGGACTAAACCTGGATCTAATAATGATAACAGTAAATACCCTGAGTAAACATCCTATGGCTACACCCTAATGGTGCGTTCACACCAGGCCATTAGGGGTGTCAAGTTTACATGCAAAGTCTATGGTGGACACGCATCTTGGCTCCCGTGCGCTTTTAAGTGTTGGACGCTTTGTTTGCGTGTCCAAAAGTTGAAAAAGTTGATTGGTTGACACTGCTCATAAAAAAAAAGACTATACTCCAGTGACAAAGCAATATCATTATCCGGAAAAAGTAGAAAGACATGAGGCACAAACTAGCGGCAAATTAATTATGCTGGGCGTACCGGCCAGCATAAAGGCTAGTCATGGACCCAGACACGCCGCAGAGCCAATCGCCTCCGTTGATGGGTTTTATGTAATAAATACACTAAAGAAACTCTCTCAACCTGGTCTGCAGCGTTCACAAAGACACAGAGAAAACAAAACATCCAAAGGCACTCGCAGACCGCAATGGCGAACAGGGCGTCCATAACGTGTGTCGGAGACGCTCGTGACACCCCAGTGTGAAGGCTACACCCCCAAGGCAACCTGCAGCCTAGTCTTCACGTGGTGTCAGCAAGTAATACATGTAGTCTTTAACAGCCTCTAATTATATCATGATATACCAGAATATCATTTGTATATTTTGATGACCTCACTAGGATTTCAGCCTCTTATTGCCTGTGAGGTTAACCACTTCTCTACCTCAGGGGGGAGACAAAGTTAAATTTAACCATTTGAAAGGAACCCACAGCAGCATTACAACAATACTAAAGATGAGTTTATGTGTGAGTGCAAACTTACCTTCCTCATCCAGGGCCAGCACAGTGGCTCCTCTGCTCAGCAGTGCCTGAACTACAGTGGACAGACCGTTACGGGCCGCGAGATGGAGAGGCCTGAGGGATAGAGACATGTCAAACAAACTGAATCTATGACAATAATTATGGTTTGATTGACTCTTAAGGGTTCTCACATTTGCAGAGCACTATTGGTGGCATTTATTAGAGTGGGATTGTGGATCTCCCCCAGAATCACCAAGGCACACATCTCATGAGCCTGAGAAAACAAAACAGTTTATAATGTACTTAACAACTAAAAAAAGTTACAGATCAGTAGAATAGGACAGACTGTATCCACTGCATCTACCTTGCTGCAGGCCAAGTGCAGGGCAGTGTTCTTATTCTCATCCAGCAAAGTCAGATCAGCCTTGGCCCGATGGAGGAGGATGGCTGCAACAAAACATTAAAAATTTAATATAAAACGGATAAGCTTACAATGGCATCACAACATTGAGTCCTGACAGATCATATGGGTATAGTCTCTCTTTCTTTCTGTCTGTCTCTCTTTCTCTGTTACTTTCTCCTCCCTCTTTCACCCACACTCACTCACCCCCTGTCCTTTCCTTCTTACCTCTCCTCCCACTCTTGCCCCTCTCTCACACTCGTTCCTGTCTGTCTCACCCCTTTCCTCTCTTTCTCTCTAAACCTCCATCCCACTCCCTCCCCTTTCCCCCACACCTACCCACTGAGCCGCTGTGCCCCCTGTCTGCAGCGACCATCAAAGCCGAGCGCCCGCTGTCGTCCACGGCGTTAACCTCGGCTCCGTGACGAAGCATCAGTTGAAGTCCAGCCACGTCCTCGGCGAATGCAGCAGCGTGCAGTGGGATCCTAAAGGAACAAGCACAATTTCATATGGGAACTAAACACTAAATAAATGTTTTCTTCTCACTACTAAACTGTGTATATGGTGTTTTAATAGCAATATTTACTGTTATCTTCCTAGTCATTTTTTGGAACTACATGTGTAAGTCTAAGTTTATGTAGCCTTTAGTAGCCTCCGCAAATTCCAGTAGTTGGTGACAACACGAGAAACTGTAATTAGAAACACCTTGCCTGATTACAGCCAGGTGGCTGCAGGGACGGAGTTTGAAGTGTGGATACCCATTTAATCAATCATACTTATACACCCAGACACCACGCCTCCTCCCCTCTTACTGTTTTTCTTAGTCCTCCAGCTACTACCCAGTTTAGCAGCTTCATTGAAATGCAGCTGTGTTTTCTTCTTATCCCTTTCTAGTTGAGTGTCATCCAGTGTAAATAATCAAAATTTCTATAAAACCTCAATGCTGTAATTTCCACTTTTATTGCCATGGTCAGTGGACACAATTCACAAACTAGGATCTTGCTTCAGCAATATAATGCAAATAATAATCAGAAATATAAACTATTGATAAAATAAGGCATGCAAACAATAAGACTGGGACCAGAGTAAGAAATATTAGTGTCTTCCCCAGGGGACAAGTTTCAAACTGGCTGCCTTATGGTTTGTACTGAATGCTTACCCCACTGAACCACTGTTATAATTGTACCTGACTGGTTCTTACCTTCCTTTGGCATCTCGGGTGTTTATCATTTGGACTCCAGCAGACTCCAGCAGCCTCTCTGCAGCACCGCTATGACCGTTAATGCTGACAGAAAAAAATCAGCATGTAATTAAATGTAAATAACTCTAAGGGCAGAAACAAATACTTATTCTACCAAGAGCATGTTTCACCATTTGATGAATACGACCCAATAATTATCTGTATACTCACAGAGCACAGTGCAGTGGAGTGAAAGGGTTTCCCTCTTCATGGTTAAATGTTTTGTATTCAAGTAAAACCTCCAAACAGTCTTCATGCCCTGGAACAAGAGCAATGGAGCATTATACTCAGCTCTTGTTTAACATTTTTACACAGTACAACCAGGGCTGAATCAAAATCAAAAAGTGAAATATAAGCAGCTGCAATAAGTAAATCACGGACTTGTATAAAACCTGCAGATTTAATTGCTCCTGGGTAATATCAAAATCAGTAGCAAGTCTTTTCCATAGTGTTAATATTTGAAAAAGTTTGGAATTTTAGCATTGTGAAAAGGCTACCTGGGCAGGATTTAAAAATATAAATTTTAGCTTAGAGCTATAACTTTAATTATACTTTAAAAAATGTAAAATTCAAATTTCAATATTTGTCAGAAAAAACTAACTAGTTCATTTATGAACAACTCCCAGCAACAGCCATACTTTTTCACAGATCCTACCTTTGTACGCAGCCCAGTGTAGCGGTGTATATTGTTTGTTGTCCAGCAGTTTGTCGTGTGGGTCTGTGGCGATGGCGGCCTGTGTCAGCGCGGCCAAGATGTGGGCGTGGCCTCGAGACGCGGCGTAGTGCAGAGGAGTCTTACCCTGGGAGTCCCGGCTCAGTACAGACGCTTTGTGATCCAGGAGAGCTGCTACACAGTCAGTGTGACCAAACACAGCCTGGGCACAAGACAGGAAAGTTAGGGCTAGTTTCAAAAAGGAAAACCTTTAAAGAACAATGTGAGGAACAACATAACTAAAAAAATGTTCTATTGCTGGGTTTCAGATGGCATCACAACATTTTAAAAGACAATATTATTAAATACAGATGAGGAGCAGCTAAAATGAAGATTTGTGGCAGATGTGATGTAATACTGTGAGGTTTTGAGTCCAGTCAAAATAAAAAATAATCAGGTTAAACATTTGTGCATTTACATTTTGGATAATTCATGACATGGTACAATATTATCAGTAGAGAAATGACTCTCATCTCCAATCTATGAGTATGCTAAACACATTAAAGAATCTGAAAACCACCAATTAGAGACAGGACAAGATCTCGTGCCACTAGATCTCAAAAATTTACCATAACCTCTGGGGTCAGTGGTCTGCTAAAAATGAGACTCCAAATATCAGTGGGACTTTCTTAGTTTAAATACAGAATAAATAAAAAATAAATAAAATTGCCTCTAGAGTGTGTGGAGAATATCACATGAGATTTGTTTTCCATGAGTTTACATTTGGCATGGACAACAAGGTTGTTAAGTGCTAGTGAGCCACAGCTCTTGGGAAACTGTAGTTCCAAAAACCAATGTTACGACAACATCAATTTCAATAAAATGGATCAAAAATTGTGAGGATATAACTGTCGCTGAGCAGACTATTTATATAGTACATATATCTTGTCAAAATCACATCTCGTCTCTTGGACCATCTCATGTCTTGTTTTGTGGGGATTGTATCCCACCCCTATTTTGTATATATGAGAGACAAAGATTAAACTTCACATACCCCCCTGTGTAAAGCTGTGCTGCCCTTCTTGTCCTTGGCTTCAGGTGAGGAACCCTTCTCCAGCAAAAGGTGAACGCAGTCGATGTGACCCTCCAAGACCGCAAGCATCAGAGGAGTCCTATTTGCACACACAATCATACATCATACATCATATTTACTTTATTTATACTGTGCTGCACATGTTACTATGAAACAATGCAACATAACTTTCCTCACATGAAAATGTTTATTAATAGAGAAAACTCACTGGCCAAATTTGTCAGCAACGTTTGTGAGATCCCCCTCCTCTCCATAATCTATCATCATGCGAAGACAGTCCACGTGACCATTAGCAGCTTGTGGGACAGAAAAGACACATCACATTACATAATAGAATTTTTTTTTTTTTAATATATATATATATATATATATATATATATATATATATATATATATATAAATTTTTTTATAATATATACACTAATACGTGGGTGTGTAATTTATACATACACACACACATATATGAATGTAAATCGCAAGATACTACCGTAAATTTCGGATTATAAGCCGCTACTTTTTTTCCACGCTTTGAACCCTGCGGCTTGTACAGCAGTGCGGCTTATTTATGGATTTTTTACTGGATAACGGCCCCTGGGTTTTATTTTCACGGACAAGCCTTCTACACGTGGCAGATAAATATGGCAAAAACAACTTAAGTGCATTAAAAAAATACAACTCACCAAACCGCTGCATCAGAGGGAGCCCTGCGCTGATTATGTGATTATGTCTACTCTGCTCCGCAGTTTCTTTCAAAAAAAAAAAACCAACAACAAAAACTCTAAAGGCGTATTGTTTAATCCCAGGTGCTTATTCTCCATGTGCCAAAGCAGTTTTGAAGGTTTCATTGCCTTATTTGCTTTTCCCGTATGTTACGTAGAGCGGACTCTGTGCGCGTGAGATCACCTGCAGCGACAAACCCAGATTTTAAGTAGGCATTGTCTGTTAAATTTATCTTTCTTTTTCTTGGAGGTCGTAGTCTCCTCTTCTGGCTCCTCAGTTGTCCTTTTCCCCTTTGTTAAAAGCTCTCCAAAGACTTTTGTTTTGGCTCATTTTCACTCGCTTGTGGCTCTACTTTTGTGCGTCGTGTCTGATGTGTTATACGTGATACGTCACCGCGGAGACAAGAGCAGATAATATACTTGCTACTACATTAAATAGATTTCTGTGGCGATTTCCAGCAGGATTTTCATGATACATCTACGGACGAGCTTATTAGTGTGTCATTAGGGACGGGCGAAAGTTGCTCCTGACCCCTGTGCGCACAGCGTCTGAAAATCAGGGCTCTTTACGCAGGACTGTGAGCTGTGTCTGTGTCTGTGAGACGTGAGCGGTGTTTGTTTTGAACATTGTTCCGCGAGTGTGACGCTTATTTTGAGCAACGAAAAATAAGAAAATATAATTTTATTTTAAGATCATAATAATCTTCCAATTTAAACTACAACAAAAAAGAGCTAACACAAATAAAATACACTTCAGCCACGCAGAGCCGCAGTATGAGGCTGAAAGAGGCGCATACGGCTCCGGAGCCGCGGGTTGCCGACTCCTGAAATAGAGCCACTGCACGTAAGCTCGACATCAATGAATCCAACTTGGTCAATGTAAAAGACGACAAAAGTTTTCAGAGGAAATAAAAGCAGATTTTCCATTTTGGTGCAGTTTTATTTTCTAAACCTGCAGATGTGTTCATCCCGTGTTGTTGTCGTGTTGGTTCCAATTTTCAGGCAAAGTTAAAAAAAAGCGTGTCAGTGCACCGTCTTTCTGTGTAAATATCTCATGTTACAATATGAAAACCTGCGGCTTTTATTCAGGTGCGGCTTATATATGTACAAAATTGATTTTCTCTTCAAATTTAGCTGGTGCGGCTTTTAATCAGGTGCGCTCTGTAGTCCGAAATTTACGGTAGTTTATTACTTTTGTAACAAGATTTAATTATGCCATTTAAAATGTCCTATATTACGTAAATTGCCTCTTGTGAGCTTTTAGTCATGTTGGAATGTTGTTACCTATTCAAAATAGTTGTGTTTTGTTTCATTCACACATGTTTGAGTAATCTAGTATTACTGGTCTTTCTACATCTCAAGTTAACAGCTCCTTTTACCTTTTGTTTAGCAGAGAATTCCAGGTCTGAAATTATCCAAATGATTCTAATGAATGTGCATTGAGTTTAAAAAATGGAGAACTTCCTGTTTTTCCTCAAGACATCACAAGGTGGAACAGAGTGTTTTCTATTAAAGAGAAGAACTCAGTCTAAATCTGCAGGGTGTGTGTGTTAAACATGTGTGAATGAAACACAACACAACTCCAGTTATATTTGATGAGGAAACAACATTACAACATAGATCAGAAAATAGCAGAATATGGTAATTTCATGTTTATAAGTGTAATGTAAAAATGCTGTATCTTACACAATAACCAGTTACACAATTTGTCACTTTACATAATTGATTGTTTTTATCATCAATAATTTACTAGATATTGAAGTATATTTTCAGATTTTTTTTACTTGGCATCTTGCTGTAGTTTACTATAAAAACTAAATGGACACAGTCATTACCTGCAACATGAATGGGAGTCCACATGAGGTGGTTGTCATTGAGCAGACAGGAGGCACCCTGAGCCAGTAGCACTTCCACACAGCGAGCAAAGCCTTTCTGTGCAGCCAAGTACAGCACGGATCGGCCTGCGGCGTCCTGCATGTCCACATATGCCGCAGTCTCTGTCAGCACACGCAATGCCCCCCAGTGTCCCCCGTCAGCCTGCACAAGCACATCAACCAGTTACAACCCAGAGCAGGGTACGACATCTCACTTGGGGTGTAGGTCATTAGTTGTTTAGTTTCTTAACCAGTTGATGATGTCTAGTCGACCAAAAAGTCATTTTACTTAGTTTATAAAGATTTATAGCAGAAAAGAGAAGTTTGTGAGTAAGTTAGCTGCAGATTCAGTATTTATTTATAAATTATTTATTTGTAAAAAGGCTGATTAAATTCATGATTCACATGCTTAATCTGTCTTATACAAGTGCACCATTTCCTAGTACTCCTTTAAATAGTTGCTTTTGGATGAATTCCTGTGCAGCTGAAGACTTGTAAGTACAGTTTGGGTCAAATACATAGAGATGTGTACTAGTTTTGGGAGCTTTTGCCATGCCCCCCTTTTAGTAGAATAATCAATCGGCAGGCCAAGAATTTCTTTGGCCGACTGCATCTCTAAATCTCACCCTTATGTATTAGTGATTTAACATGACAGAGTTATCAATTTCATCTCTGCTCTGTTCAATTGACCATCTATTGTGTATTAAGCCTAGACATATTTTATGTATTATGCTACTTGTACATTTACAAATCTGTATAAAGCTTTAAGCGACAAGTATTTTTGCTATTTTCATTATTTTGAATTTTAAAAACATTTTGCTCTGTTATTACATAGCAATATGTGAGCTGCTGTGTTGAAGTAATTTCCCTTGTGGATCAATTAAAGTCTAAGTCTAAAGAAAACAGACTATTTGGTAAATACGAATACATGTGTAAAACTTACCGCAAGATGGAGTGGGCTGACAGGAATACTACTTTCTATGTCTCCCAGTGCGTTGAATGACATCTCCAGAAGCTAAAACATGACAAAAACATATATTAGCTTTTGATAACAGTCTTAAAAATGAACTAAAACCGATAATTTTGTTTTTTGCATTTTTTTTAAAGTTTAAAGCTTGTTTTACAACTTCCAGAGGCCAGAGCAAAAAAGCTAACAACAACTAGGATGCAAACATCGTCCCAGAGTTACTTCCTCTTCGCCAAGCATAAAAGCACATTATACTTAGATGCAGACAACACAGTCATTTTGACCCTAAAAGCTGTTTTTATATATTTTACATATATTTTACTTTATTTCCTCAAAAAACAATTTAAATCTGGTATAACCCCTTTAATCTTTTGAGAGATAAAATATATAATGATGATAACCTACCAGCTCCAGGTTTTGTTTATTTCCATGGTAAGCTGCATAGTGAACGGCACTGTAACCCTTTGCGTTGACCATTGAAGGGTCAGCTCCATTGTCCAGAAGATGCTCCAAGCAACTGGTAAAGGAATAAATATATTTTGTGTACATTACAAAAAAAACAGATAACTGTATTCAATGCACTGAACCCAGATAAACTCACAAGTACGACTCCTTTGCTTCATCTTCATTATTCTGATGAGTTCCAGAAAATTGACGATCAACTCTAAAAATTTAAATTAACATTATGTTTAGTTGACATTTTTACCTGTTAACCTTTTAAAGGGACAGCCAATTTTGCAATATTTATAGCAGATGTCATAATTGCAGAGGGATAATAAAGTATCTCATTATATGCTGGTCCATCGCCGTCTCCATTAGAGATGTTGGCGTGCAGAATGTTCCACAGCATAGCATTAAAATCTCTCATCATGGAGACAAGCAGGTAACACCACTCAGCCAAGTTACAGATAAAAGGGTCAATAACCCTGCTAAAATATTTTATACAATAGTTCATCTCATGATAATCCACCAAAACTAACTATCTCCAGTGACAGTCCCATCACTACATCCCTCTGGTCTTTACCTGCTGAAGGCTTGGGACGCCGCAGAGTAGTGCAGGGGGGTGCAGCCGGTTTGGTCCGCCTCATTGACCTCAGCGCCAGCGCTCACCAGGGCCACAGTGCACTGGTACCTCCCATTAGCAGCCGCATAGTGCAACGGTGTCCTGCATAGAAGAAGATGGAGGAGATAGAGGGGGACAATTATATGTTTATTATTCATATAATACGCACGCACACACATATAAATAATGCTCCATAGAAGTTGACCAACCTTCCCATTAAGTCCCTCTTATTCAAGTCAGTACCACTGCTTAAGAGCAAATTCAGACATTCAACGTTTCTGTGAAGATATATATATAAAAAAAAAAAAACATACATTGAATTAAGTAAATGAGTGGATAAAATTGTTTGTAAATTTTAAGGAGAAATCCCATGGTTTTGATTTAATTTAGTATTGAATTGAATCAGATTTTTAAGGATTATGTACTTTTTCATTCTGTAAAAAACATCATCTAGTTATTATTTTTACATTTTAAATACACAGCTTGCAGATGAGAAAGAAAAAAATGTAACAATACACTAATGCTTTCTTTCCTAAGTTGAAGCCAATAATTTATAGGGAATATTATTTTACTGTCAAGTATAAAAACCTTCTTACCCGCCAGAGGCAGCAGCGTGTAGACAGGTCCTCCCAAAGTTGTCCGGGGTATTAATGTCGAACCCAGCTGATAGTACATGCTCTTTACTCATAGAGGAAACTATACTATACAGCTGACCTGCAGTGGGGGACAGAAAAGTGGATTTGACTGATGGTCAAGAGTAAAACAGGAATCCAGAAATTGATTCAGTATGAAGAGCATCATCATAGCAATGCCATATGAAAACAATTGCAAACCTGAGGAGAGTAACTTGCGACAACAGTCTGAAAACCCGTACAGCACAGCTAAGTGCAAAGGGAACATTCCATGGATCCCACGTCTAAAAAATAAACAAATAAAAATTATTATGTGTGTATAATGTGTGTATAATATAATATAATATAAAAAAAGAAAACGGGTACATGGTTTTCTTAAAATGCATTTGGTAGATATGATTTTGAATTTAAGTTATGCTTATTTTAGTAGTACTGAAATGTACTTGTTGAGGTTTTGGTATTGGAACTATGTGAAAGGATTGTCAAAAACTGTATATAAATATCACTTGATATGCTTATTTGGAAGATTTCATGTAAAGTATAGTTCATGCGGGCTATTTAGTTAAAAAATATGTATATTTTTTGTGAAATTTTGAACAAGTTTTTTGTAATAAAAAATATATCTTATATTAAATTTTAGCCAATCTTCAAGTCAATATATTGCCCACCTCTATCACAACAGACTGGCAGAATGCATATTTCATAAGAGGGTTTGGATACCTGGCCGTGTCTGCTCCATTGGTCATCAGAGTGCTAATCAGCAATTCATGGCCATACTTAGCAGCAACATGGAGAGGAGTATTGCCATACTTATCCACACTATCTATTTCCCCACCTGGAAAACACGGCAAAAAAATAAACATCCCAAAGAAACTGAAAAAAAAATTCACACTTGATCAGGAAATGTACCATTTTGAATGAGGATCTGAGAGCGTGTAAAGCGCCCATGAATGGCTGCCATGTGCAAGGGGCTCTTCCCTTCTTTGCTCTGGAAAGAACAAAAATAATTCGGTGTCAGACAAACATGACTGACTATACTATTGACCACGCCGTGTCTGCACAAAATCATTCAGG
The DNA here is from genome assembly GCF_009829125.3 of Periophthalmus magnuspinnatus. Classification (NCBI taxonomy): domain Eukaryota; kingdom Metazoa; phylum Chordata; class Actinopteri; order Gobiiformes; family Gobiidae; genus Periophthalmus; species Periophthalmus magnuspinnatus. Next base: position 7,418,119 of record NC_047132.1, read on the forward strand.
ATGAAATATTAACAAAGTGTTTTGCTAAAGAGTACAAGGGCAACATGCAAAACCAGTAGGTAGGATTAATATTAGTTTCTCAATAAATCTTAGAGCAACAATGAATAAATAATTTAAAGTTCTTATGCTATAGTTGCTCTAAAAAAATCTTAAACTACAGAAATGTTTTTCTTATTATTCCCAGTTCATTATTAACAATACCTGCTGGTTGACATCTGCCCCATTGTTGACCAGCAACTCCAGACAGAGGGCACCGTTGGTGGAGACAGCAGCCAGGTGCAGAGGGGTGTAGCCACACTTGTTAGGCTGGTTAACATTTGCTCCATGATTGACAAGTTCAGTCGCCACAGCCTCCTGCCCCATGTAGCAGGCCACATGGAGCGCTGTGTTCCCAAATCCATTCGGTTCATCAATCTAAGATAAAATAACATATCAACATCAGTTCCTACAGCAACACCGAGAGAAATTTTCTAAAATGCTTGAATAAAGTAATGCTATACAGGTCGTCAGTAAGCCTGTCACAGTAGCAAAGGTTGAAGTGCAATATACAGTTATATACGATAATACTGGAAATACTTTAAATTGTATGCCTCTCAATAATCCAAAAGTAGGATCATTTTAAAAAGCTTTAACTGAATTAAAAAACATGAGCTGCGCTAAATGTAATGATCTTGACTGACTGGTCCTGCCATTTAGTGTTGTTAAAAAGACTGCAACAATTAATGGACAACTCAACTGTAAAAAATAATTATAGTCATATTTTGATAATTGATGTCTGGACTATACAGACACTAAAACAATTACGACTTTAGAAACCACATTTCAACCTTCACTTGGTTTGATTAGTTAACTAATCAAAAAAATGTATCACTAGTCGACTACTAAAAAAGGTGTTTGTTTCAGTGCTGGTTGTAAATGTTATCAAGCCCCAAAAATATTGTTCCAGCTTTCGTTTACTGTTACAGGCCTAGTTATCAAAAGAAGAAATGAAAAATTATCCACAATAACTCACCTCAGTGCCCATCCTCAGAAGGTATTTAACTATGTCAATATGACCACCTGCAGCGGCAGCATGAAGAGGTGTGTAACCCTGCTTATCTTTGCAGTTCTTGTCTGCACTTCGGGACACCAGTAATTTTACAATCTCCAAATGTCCTAAAAACACACCCAACAGGAGACATGCATGTCTTATTCAAAATGGGAAAACAAAATAAAAGGTGAAGTATTGTAACAATTATGTAAAGATATTGGGCAAAAAAACTAAATTAAAAGGCACTTTGATTACCCAAGTAAGCAGCACAATGAATAGGCTGTCTTTCTTTCTTATCGATGGCACTGATGTTGGCCCCTTTGTTCAGAAGGAGCTTCACCATCTAAAATGCACAAACATATTTCATCTTGATGCACATTTCTTTATTTCTCACTTGTGTTTCTGCTCTTCTTTGCCTCACCTCTTGAAACCCACTCTGAGCAGCGTGGTGCAGGGCAGTTCGTCCACTGCGATCGGCCATGTTCAGGTTGCTCAGTTGGGTCAGCAGGGCCTCTGCGCAGCGAGTGCCGCGGTTGGCAGCTGCCACATGCAAAGGAGTCTGCCAGGACTTGTCTCGTGCATTTGCCTCAGCTCCTCGCCTCAGCAGCAAACCTACAGCTCTCTAGAGACAAACAAAGTGCACAATTTGTCAACAATGCCAGTAAGAGAAGGAACTGATGGATTGTATTTAAAGAAAAAATTAATGAGACATACTTCATTTCTCGAAGCGGCTGCTCTGTGCAATGGGGTCAACCAAATATGGTCTTTAGCATTCACACTGGCCCCTGGAAGAGAGAGGTCATAGGAGTGGTGTTATAAGCAATACTGGTGTAATGTTTGTAAATAATACAATAAAGTAAAATCTGACACTGACCTGCCTCTATGAGAAGGTCTATTATGTGGACATCTCCCACACAGGCAGCAGCATGAAGTGGTGTACGCCGCTCTTGATCCTGTTTGATTTAAACCAAGAAAGCATTTACATTATTACTGCTATACAGTGATAGACCAAATATAATCCCATTTGCCAGCAAAGATGTGATGTAACCCACCAGTGCATTGACGTCCTCATTTTTGTGCAATAATAATTGAACTTCATCAGCATTGCGATTGAAGATGGCCTGGACCAGAGGAGGCTGCAATGCAAAAAATGTCCAGTTATATGCAGGCAAATTAGACAGCAAATGCGGTTAATTCCACTGATTTAAAACCAATGATTCAACATAGGACCGAGGAAAAGACTACGGCACAACACAAGGTACATGACGTGCTAGAAAGTTAAAAATAACCCATGCTAATTTAAGAGGTGTAGACAATCTGATTTAGCTATTTGTTGTTTAATATGACTATTCGCCAGTAATCACACCACATCTTGTTGGTCTGGGGCCTGTTTATCCAGTGCAAACCAGTGTCGCTGAGGCTAGCGCATTAGCTCCTAGCTTTTAGCCTCAGAGCTAACTATGCTAACTCTGTCACAGCGCTGGCCGCGACCCAGACCGAGGCCTAAACAACAGCGTCTACGACTGTTTTCAGCAAAATTAAGGGAAAATATGTGACTGTGTTTAAAAATAAAGATGTAAACCAGAAATTAAGCATGTTACGAATTTACCAAGCACTTGCACTTATGTGATTTTGATGTAATCCCTGCAAGACTGCGAACAAGCCCTGATCATTCCCAGCAAATAGACTGCGCCACAACACAATTTCCCGGAGCATTTTTCTTTCATCAAACCTGGTCTGCAATGTTGAGTACTCCCATCTCCCGAACTCAGCCAGGACGGAGCTCCTTCATGAGGATTCAACTTCGAGGTATATCGCGGTTCGCCACAGAATGCACTTGTTTTCAGACTACACCCATCGCAGTAGGCAGCAGACAGCAGAAATGCGCTGGTCTCTTCGTGGATCTGTCAGGGTGTTGTTGTGTGTATCCTGTGTGTGTTTGGCGGAGGGACGATGGGGAAGGGTTTGGGCCGGAGCTGGTCCTCCTACAGGCGTGGCGGAGCGGCGGGCTGCGTGTGTGTGCAGGGAGAGGGCGGCACTCTGTGGGGGATTTGGACATGGCATGAGGGAAAAATAAATATGTCTATGTTTGAGCAAGCCCCATGTACACATGTAAACATAGGACAGCTACAGACGGACTTAACGCCACGTAAAAAATAAATACATTACAATATAATATATAGATAAATGAACATAAAAATAAAATAACATCAGATAAAAACAAATAATAATAATTCTCTAGACCTGAGCATTTACATTTTAGATTATTAATGGGAAACAAATATGTTAATTTCATGGATCTATACTGGTTCATTTTGCCCATTGTGCCCAACACGACAAAGAGAGGCAAGACAAAAGAGTTTTGGACAAAGCGTAGGAGAAAAATACACATATGTATATTTGACCATGCCCCAAAGTACAAATGTAAAAATAAAACATAACAAAACAAAGCAAAACCAAACATAACATAACTTTATTTTTATTTTATCAAAGCATGCTGGATTGTAAACAATATAGTTATGGTAATGACAAAACAGTGAGCAACAAATTGTGATTTTGCTAGGCCAAATTATAGTTCAGGCTGTTTTAAAACAATGGGTTGGATTCTTGACAATTAATAGTAAATAGAAGAATAAGAAGTAGCGCATTTTGCTCCTTGTATAACCTTGCTGTTCACATCCGTAGCGCTGGGGGCAGTGTTTGTGTGCAGAGGCTCAAACCTGCCCCACACCGCAGCTGAAGCATCCGAAGCAGCTGAAGCAGCAGCAGCTTTGTCCGACACCGGCGTTTCATTTCGCAGCAGAAGGTCGTCTCATCAACAACACTAAAAACTACAACCTGACAATTATATGTCGCTATTTTTCTTCATAAATTTACGAAGAAACCTGGAAACGAAAAATGGACGTTTGTAAAAGCCGAAGATTTGTCAGTTGACGTCGTGTTTGTCCGTACTCGTTGCTAAGTGGCTAGTTGTTAGCATTACTGTAGCACAGATATCATCGGAAAACATCGGAAAACACAACAGTCGCAACAAGTGGATTTTAGTTTTATTTACATTACTCCTAAATAGTTAATGTTTTGTTTTAAATCCTGTAAAAGTGTCACTGTAACTTAAGATTGTAGTAAAAATCTAAGCGCGCAGTCTTAGTATAGAAATCATATCGGTATCAAGGACCTACCCCCATTGGATTGAACTGGGTAGCCTCTGGTTTGATGGCAGCTTCAGCTAGTGCCCGAAGACTACCCATTGGTGTGAGGACATTGAGTGACTTTCTGCAGATTGCTACGGTGGGCTCCCCTCGCTCAACACGATCAGTGCTGCAAAGAGGATGCATGAGACAGCAGCATATCAGGTAAAATCGATATATTGATCAGTTTTGCATGGTAGGAAATGAATTGCGATCTAATGTTAAAACGGCTGTTCAAATAGCAGGCTTACGTGTCAATACGTGGAGTTTGTGCTTACATAACAGTGAAAAGACAATTGTTTTGGTAGATTCTAGACAGGTAGGATTGTTGTCAGTGACCAGTGATCCGGTATTGATTATTGATTTGCTGTTTAAATGAGAAATGGCCATAAGGTTATTGATTACTGGGTCTGTTAGCCTTTGGCTATATTTGTCCAACCACGCCCCCAAAATATCCTTGTCAGCTGATTATATTGAAATTAACTTGCCCTTATCGCAAATAAACTCTAAAGGAATATACTATTGCAGCATCCTGGTGTAAGTAAATGTGCCAAATTTCTTCTGGTTGTTTATTTTCTGAACACAATGGCTACTGTAGGTCGTAACCCACACCAAAACAAGAGCAAAACGACAGCAGCCTCAACTCTCCAAAACAGACCAGTAACAGACCAACAGACCCTCACATCAACTTGTCAGCATACATACACCAAGAGTCACATACAAAAGCAGTTACATGAACAACAACACATTAACAATTACAAGAACAACAAGCTAAAACTATTACACTCAAAATGTCACATCAGTACAGTATTATGTAATCTTATCTTCAACACAGCCATAGAACATACATTTTGAAGTGAGATATAAATATAAATATAGATGATAAACGATAATACTGAAATCAACCCATAAAGCAGAATTATCCCCCAAAAAGTGTTCTTAATGTACAATATTGCTAAAAATTATGAACTGTAATAAAGTAACAGAACACAATACTTAATAGTAGTTAGTTTGTGTCTATAATAAGTCATAGAAGCTTGCAATTCAACCCTCTACAAATCAGATCTTACCATAGCCATGTTTTACAAGCATTTCTGGGTGTCAAATTACAATGTATTTTCCCATTCATGCAAAGAGACCATTTCAGAAATTACCAGCTACTCCCACATAGAGCCCTCTTGTGTTAGTCATTATTAGTCGTTATTTCCTGGAAACCTAAAGAATGAGCTGTTTATGTTTTGAGCTGTTCTCTGTAAAACTGTGTCTCTTTCCAGAATAAGTTTTACAATACATTTTTTTCCATTTTAAATTCCAGGTATTTGTCGTCATGTGGGATCCTAATGACAAGGACTCCCAAAGTGCTTTGCCTTCACGAGGGGGACATGATGTCAGCAGCCCCCCACAGCCGGAGCTTCATCAGCCTCACCAACAAAAGGAAGGAGTACTCCGAGCGCAGGATACTAGGGTAATCAATATCACCATTTAAGAGAATATTGATTCTACAATAACAATGTAACCAGGGGAGTGAACTGTGCTGTTCATTTAATATTTCAATGTGTTTTGGAATATTTTGTATAATTATGATGGCATGCTATAAGTTCTTTTTTTTTTTCTTTTTTTTTTTTACTAAAACGGGACCAAATTAGAATTTAAGTGTAAGGAATAAAAGCCTTTTTAATAGAAATGGCCGATGTGACCAAAGTGTAAATATCAGCCTTACATCATTTTGTATTGACATTTTGCAGCCCTAATTAACATTATATTGATTTGATACTGATCATATTATTGACTTTATTTATAAATTGTCTTTCAGGTATTCTATGCAGGAGATGTATGATGTGGTTGCCAATGTTGATGAATACAAGCATTTTGTCCCTTGGTGCAAGAAGTCCCAGACCATAATGAAGAGAGCGGGCCACACCAAAGCTCAGTTAGAAGTGGGTTTTCCTCCGGTGGTCGAGAGATACACGTCCATGATCACCAATGTCCGGCCGCACCTAGTCAAAGTAAGTGGATATTTTTATACTTATTACTTTTTAAAGTATTTCCTGCAGTAGAATTTAAAATGATGGGTAAGGGAAAATAAGTACAAGCAACTGGGTTTTAGCTTTTACTCAAACACACTTGAACTGAACTAAGCATGTATTACTCAAACACATATGGAACTCAGGATGCCGCATTATAAAATACTGTACTGTTGTTAAATGATAAATGTAATAATTTAACACTATGACCAAACAACAGTGAAATCCTTAATTCACTTTCATGTACATTGTCTAATAAATCACCTTTCCTCAAGTATCTACATTTGTGTCAACATTTATAAACTCAAACTTACTGAATGAAAAAGTAAAGTTAATGAGACTTAAACCGACAACATTGAGGAAACGGCAAATTATAACAATTTGGCATTATATAAGACAAAGTCATACACCTGGAATTATTCATTACATACTCCTTGTTACTCCCTTTTATTATACATGAAAGGGAGCAGAAATAAGTTACATGTATTTAATCGCACCCTCCTTTTAATGATCTTATGTTGTTCAGGCTGTCTGTACAGATGGAAAGTTATTTAATCACCTTGAGACAATATGGCGCTTTAGTCCTGGAATACCTGGTTACCCACGTACATGCACTGTGGACTTTTCTGTAAGTAGCTCACTACCTGTACTTTGAACAGTTTACTACTATTACAATGTTAATACATTTTTCATCCTTATTTTTGCACATATTACATTTACCATCTTTGCTTGTTTCCAGATTTCTTTTGAGTTTCGCTCGCTGCTGCATTCCCAGTTGGCCACCATGTTTTTCGATGAGGTGGTAAAGCAGAATGTGGCTGCGTTCGAGCGGCGAGCCTGTAAACTGTTCGGACCGGAGACACGGATCCCGCGAGAACTCATGTTTCATGAGGTCCATCAGACGTGAACGACAGCAACAGCAAATCTTCCACAAAAAACGGCCTTAAAACCAAAACTTTGACACATTTCTCCTTCCCCCACTTGCACAGGGCTGCCCACATGGTCTCATGAGTTTGACCCAGTAGCTGCTAATAAATGTATACGACCTTTAAATCATCAGCTGTTAGTGCCACGTAGTTTGCCTCATCACTTCTGTCAGTCCGACTTGTTGATTTCTACCTCTGCGAAAAGGATATTTTTGGCCTCTTCTAACAATGTTCTCAAAACATTAAGGCTGCACAATATGAGAAAAACACATACCATATATTTCGGGATACCTTTTCTCTCAAAAATTTGAAATTAAATAAAAATGTTAGTTAAAGGTGCACTTTGTAACTTCTAGTACTAGTGCTTGTCTCCATGGGATGTTATTTTTTTTTTGCCTGGAAAATCCCACAGAATGTTATTAAACTTGTCTATCTCCAGGGAGACAAGTGAGTGACCACTAGGCCAAGCTACAGGTCAGATCTGTGGAGAGGCAACCCCACTCACAAGCCAATGGGGACCAGCAGGAAGTGGACCCTTTGCCAGAAAAGTTGCATAGTGCACCTTTAAATTAAAACCAAAACTTCCCATTGTAGTACATTCTTTATTTTCTGGTATAAATCGTAATCTTAATTCAGACTCTATTTTAACTATTTTACATCATAACCTGACAAATTAAACACATTTCTAGAGACATTTTGATTTTATGCAGTGGATGTAATATTGTGCAGCCTTACATGACCTTCCACATTATGTAAACCCCACAGTGAAATTGTTTAGTTATCATGTTACCAACAAAGCTGAGCTGTTTTTACAGAAATCAAGTTGTTTATTTTAACAAATTCAGTTTTGAACTCCTGGCAGTGGTTCTCAAACTTTTCCCACAGAGTTAAGAAAATATTTCACTTTCCAAGTACCACCAGATCTAAACCAGGATTATACCAGGTTTAAACTAGGGCCTAACCAGTTCTAAAGCAGTTCTAAGACTAATCCCAAAGAGGACAAAACATGAATAATTATACTCAAAATTAAGATTGAGAAGCACTGCCTTACTGGAATGCTGTTGCACATTTTTGAGACCTTAAAAGGAATATCTATCAACCTTATGAGACCTGTTACACTGGATCAAGCACAGTACTATTAACATTTCACAAAATCCCTTACATTATCTTTCATTAGTTATCATTGCAAGCTTGGTGCAAAATCAAAGTGTTTTAATTTATTCAGCTGCGGTTATATTCATAGTATTGTTTAATAGTTATTAAATGTGCCATGTGCTAAGAGAAATGTCTTTTTGTGACATTTTTCAAGGGGAAAAGTATATATTATATTTGGGAAACAAAGATTTATTTTGACAATTGTTATGCTGTGAGGATTTGTTTTGGTTTGAAAGATTTGAAAGGTCTTTTAAAAATGTATTATTTTACAGCCTGAAGTTTTAGCTAGACAGAGTCTCCTACCAAAATATCTAAAAGTGTAAACAATTTATAAAATGCAACGGCGTAACTTGCACATGAAGAGACAGGAGATGTTATTGAATGTATATGACATTACCTATAGACATTTACAATTTTTGTGATCGCAGTTAAAGTCAAATTTAAGTTTGTGGTTCAATATCCATCCATTTTCTTCCGCTTATCCGGAGCCGGGTCGCGGGGGCAGCAGTCTAAGCAGGGACTCCCAAACTTCCCTCACCCCAGACACGTCCTCCAGCTCCTCCGGTGGGATCCCAAGGCGTTCCCAGGCCAGCCGAGAGACATAGTCCCTCCAGCGTGTCCTGGGTCTTCCCCGGGGCCTCCTCCCGGTGGGACATGCCCAGAACACCTCCCTAGGGAGGTGTCCAGGAGGCATCTTGAGCAGATGCCCGAGCCACCTCAGCTGGCTCCTCTCAACGTGTAGGAGCAGCAGCTCTACTCCGAGCTCCTCACCCTATCCCTAAGGGTGCGCCCAGCCACTCTGCGGAGGAAACCCATTTCAGCCGCTTGTATCCGCGATCTTGTCTTTTCGGTCATTACCCAGAGCTCATGACCATAGATGAGGGTAGGAACGTAGATTGACCGGTAAATCGAGAGCTTCGCCTTCCGGCTCAGCTCCTTCTTCACCACAACGGACCGATACAGCGACCGCACCACTGCAGATGCTGCACCGATCCGCCTGTCAATCTCACGCTCCATCCTTCCCTCACTCGTGAACAAGACCCCGAGATACTTGAACTCCTCCACTTGGGGCGGAGACTCACCAATAGTTCAATAGTTATAACTTAAAGGTGCACTATGTAACTTTTCTTGACCATTTTTGTTTTTGTTTTACCTGAAATGTTACACAAAATGACATTAAACCTATTGAACTAGCATTTATTTAATTATAGCCATTTTTATTGCTCAGAAATACCTTGAAAAATATACTTACTGTGAGCGGGATCGCCTCTCCTTAGATCTGACCTGGAAATTGCCCTGGTTGTATTAACCCTAATGCCATACTATGGGAAATTCCATTGAGATGAGCACTCTACCAGAAAAGGTACATAGTGCACCTTTTAATACAAAGGCGTAATATCATACCCAGGGAAAATTGCTGTCGTTATGATTTACTAATTGCTTCCATTCAAATTGTAATTATTATGAAACTGAAGACTACTGATGTATGGTAGTTTTAACTCAAAGGATATATAGTAAATATATTTCTCCCGCTACAATCTCAAAAGTTGAAGATATCCAAGAGGAGAAAGGCTGATTTGGGCTGTAGAATAAGTCATTATCCATCTGTAGTGAAATTAAATGTGTTTATTTCATTGTCATATTTATTAAGGTGCATGGATGTTTAAATGTATCTGGGTTTCTTTTGTTTTTATTTGGGGCTTAATTTTAAAGTACACATTGCCTTAGATGCATGGGAGGTTAGTAATGGTTTGTCAATTGAGGATTTATAATACCCAAAAAATAATCAATACAAATGATCAGACTGAGAAATTAAGTGAGTAACTGAGTAAGTAACTGATTTATTTTAATCCAGCCCAACCCAAATTCTGAAAATCAAAGCCTATAAAACAAACTACGAGGGAATAAGAAAGTTTTAAAATGCTATAACTAGTGCATGACGAACGTGTACTTAAGATTTTAATGGAAACTGAGTGTAAAAAAAGCAATAAAAATGTGCAATGTAAAGTAGATTTGTGTGTTGCAATAATCAAAAAGGTTATACAAAAGGTTCAACTTTATAACATATGAGTCAGTGGCTATGGCATGGTTAAATTTAGCACATTTTAGTAGTTCCCGTTACAGCTTTTACAATGCCACTTTTATTTTTGTTGCCATATCCTTGACCCAAATTGCTCCCTCAAGTCACGTGTCTGTCTGTAGAAGGAAGGGCATCTTGTTTAAAAATCTGACACTTGTTCACTATGGTGGAAGGAAGCAGCCTGATGATATATGTTTTGACTCATGTAACATTTTCAGTGGGAGGGTCTGCAACATGCTTGTCTCTCTGGAGAAATTATTGCTTTGTCTGGAATGTTCCACAGGATAGCATTACACTCATCTATTTCCATGGAGATGCGCAGATGATAGATGTTTTTTGTGTGTGTGTGTGTAATATGTTGGCAAAGCAATAGCATCTCCATGGAGACGAGTAAGTGATGAACTCTCCACCAGAAAAAGTTGCATAATGTAGCTTTAATTCACTTTTATTCACAAAGTCTAATATCTTGAGCGATAGCGATGTTAGAATTAGACTGTAGGCACAAAAAACCTACGAAAATACTGAATCTTCTGAGTAATACCAGATCCAAACCATGTCTAAACCAGGACTACACTGGTGGTTACACTGTACTTTCCTGTGAAATACCCAAAAGGTGAATTCACAAATGTTGGACCTGGTCAGTTATATTAGTGACTTTACATCAGACCTTGCTGTATTCCAACTAAAGTCTGCATTTTAATCATTTTAGCTACCCCCATGTGTATTAAATATGATTGGCCTATAGACTCTTGTGATATCATCTGAAACCCAGCAAAACTGACTATATAAAGCAAATATTTGAACTGCAGAGGCGCTTGCGTACCAGTCTGAGAAACACTAGTCTATAAAAAGACATAATGTTATCTGTGAAAAGCGCTATATAAAGTTTACTTACAAGTTCAAACATCAGTGTTAACCAGTGTGAACAAACCAGGAAGAAGTCCCTCTAGAAACTGGAGTGGGGTTGTGGTATTTGGGCCACAAAGCTATTTATAACCCCATCAGAAGAGGTAAAGGACTGCCAACATTTTATGCCAACTGAAACCATTTATTTAGTCATTACATTTAAAAGTAGGAATTCACGTGTATGTTCAGAGGGTTATTTGAGAGACTTTGTTGCACTGAAATTAAACGTAAGATTTATAAATATTTTAAATGTGGATGTAACAAAATCCAAAACTTGCGTGTGGAATACTGCTATATTTGTGACCTGTTGGGGGGAGAAACAAAACACTGTTGTCTCGTGCAGTGTTCTCAGGATACTAACATTTGAATTGTTCCAAAACAAGTCTGATGCTTGATATATTGATACAATGGTAAAAAAGGCTCTATTTTATATATGTCAGATTTTTAACACAGTGTACTAGTTTCTTTAATACTGTCATGTGGTACTTTTCCCCAAACTGCCCCAGCTATACTGCAATCAAGAGACTACTGCAAAACTAGTTACTGGAAAATTTGAGGACTGGCGTGACAAAAATGAACCAAGATCTCAAAAATATAATGAACAAAAAAGCATTATTTAAAGCAGATAGCAAGTTAAATCCCATTTGTCATATTTCAAATGTTAAAAAAGCTGTTTCATGTGATAGAATGTTGAGGACTACGTAGACCATAATTCTTTGCTCTATCAGTTGCAATTTAATACAATGTAAATCCCAATAGATTTTTAAAACTGTCAAATAGAGTCCTATTCGACATCAGTTGTAAACCTCTTTTACAAAAGACAAAAACAGACTTGTTAATAAAACCTTTTATTTTCCATTTTTTGTGAAGTTTTCCAATATTCTTTTCTTGCCCGTTTGACCCTTCTACATCACATCCCCAAACGCAATGATTTTATTTATGTTACAAAGAACCAAAGCTTATTGCTCCTCTACGATCAAAACAATCATGTTAGCTACAATGCCAAACACCACACGTACAAAGCCAAACAAATAAGGTTAAAAACATTAGCTTTGGTTTAAACTAATTTCAGATTGATGACTTGACAAAATGGAGTGCTGGATAATCTAGGGACAGCAGATAGACGTCGAGAGCAAGTTTGAATTGATTGAAACTCCTGAGAAATAGCACCTGGCTAGTCAAAGATTGTGTATTTACAACATAGCTGCAGTTTTCAAATTTGTTCTTTTGTACAATAAGTGACCAATGTGAATGGACAATTGTGCCAAACTATTGTGGTATTAGTAAAAGGTATGCACGTTAATACATTCAAGCTATACATATACAAGTATATACCTATGTACACTGTATAAATAAGTCCACAAAATGAGAAAACTTAACATTTTCAAACACCACAAAATATCTTGGAATACAATCTTAGGGTTTTCTACAGCTACTAATTAGTAAGATTCCAATCAAGTGCTTGTTTTGGAGTAGTCGATGTTGAAAGCGCTCTCTCGTTGGGAAATAAACAAGCTAAAATACAATTTAATGGGATAGCAGAACCCAATTCATGTGTCCATTCAAACTTGCTCTTAATGCTACCATCTGCTGCAAGGTAATCAGCCTAAATATAGCATCTACATGTACTGTACATTATTGATTCATAGTAATTCTAAACAATGATTTAACAGGTTTTATATGGGAAAAATAAAGATATTTATAAAACTACCAGTGAAAAGTTTGGACAGAATCTTTTTCTGTTGTTTACTACTTTGTTTTTGGTAGATACACACTGAAGAGATCAAATATATGAAACAAGATGTATGAGATTAGACAGCAACAAAAAAAGTTAAATAACTAAATGTTATATATTTTGTATTCAGATCTCTCAAAGTAGCCACCCTTTGCTTTGTCGCCAGCTCTGCAAACCCTTGACCTCAATGAGTTTCTTGATGAAGTCACCTGAAATGTCTGTAATCCATCAGTCGTCCAAGCATGATCTATGGTAAAAGAAAAATTCAATTCTGTCAACTGGATAAACAGTTTTTGAGTAAAGGCGTTTGGCTGCTCATCCAAGCCGCTTCTTCAGTTCTGGTCAGATTGTTGATAGACACTGCCTTTTATCCATCTGAAGGGAGGAGCCAACTACGCTGAAACTAACACTCCTATTTGTAAACTCTTTGTTGGCTGGGTCTATTGAACTGTGCCTGTGGTTTTCACATCTCAGCTGTCCCTTGTCAGGGTTCATCAGTGGAATACCAAGTGTGTGCAAAGCAGTGATCAAAGAGGGTGGCCATTTTGAAGACTGTAAAATATAAAATGTACTTACTTTTTGATTATTACATTTTATATGTGTTTATTCATAGTTTTGATGTCTTCAGTGAGGATCTACAATGTAAATGATCATGAAAATAAAAACATAAATATAAAATTGTGTCCAAACTTTTGACTGGCAGTGTCATCATTTTGATCATAGAGGACATGAGACCAAAATTTTAAAGGGGCAGCGTCATTTAAATGGTTTGTAGGTTTTGAGCAGTCCAATAGTTTTGAGCTGGAGTGTTTTACAATGGGAGTGAAGCATGTGGATTTACTGGGATGACAACTTTGCATAGAAAGAAAATAAAACTGGATTTGTAAATGTAAATATCTCCAGGTTGTAGCATTCAAAGAAGTCAGTGTATTATTTGCCCCAAAGCAGAAAAGGCTCATCTCACATTTTAACACCATATCTTAAAACAAATATACTGGAAGTGTAATTGACCTCCCATGTTTCCCTTTAAATGCCTTTTCAAAGTTCACAACATGGTTCCAGCTGACACATATCCTTACATTAAGGTTTGAAGATGCTAACAACGCTAGCAGACATAGTGGTATGAACTTTAAACTAGTCAGTGGTTAACAATAAAGTAATCAAATTCTGTTGCAAATCAAAAGACCCTTTTTATGTGAAATATCATTAAAAGTGTACCATCTTTGAACCTGTAGTAGTTAAAGTTGAAATCCTACGTCTGCTTTTCGTTTTTGGGGATATTTCCAGTTCCTCCCACCCTTCACTGACCCCTGCTGGCCTCCCAAGGTGGTTCAGCCAGACTTCGCTCCCACCAGATTCATGAGTCCGTCTGTGCTCATGGATTTGGGGCGCTCCAGAGGGAAGCCCAGGGCCCTGCTCCAAATCAGCTGAGACAACACACCCAGAGCTCGGGACACGCCGAAAAGCACAGTGTAGTAGTTCATCTCTGTCATGCCATAGTACTGCAAAGAGATGGGGAAGAAAACCATTTTAATATAGAGCATTTGAGCCCAATAAAAATATTAAAAGATGCCAACTATCCCAGACAGCTTTCACTCAAAACTATTATACAGAGTGATAAATGCCAATTGTCAGTAGCAATACCGCAGGTAATGGGGTTGTTTCAGGTTACTACTGTCGTCACAGCTGCCCTGGGAGGCTGCCAATTACCACAAACAGGAAAAGTGAAGTGTCTTGGCCACGGACATGACAGTATGCACTTTTCTAGACTTTAGACTAGGCCCAATCATTCCCTGCATGTCTGGACCCAACATAACCTGTTGTTATACACAAAATTTTGTGCTAAACACTTGAGCTCAAGCTAAGAATTGTGACTATACCATTACTGTGATCTCTTGTAACTTTTTTTTTCTCTTTCTCTAATGTAAAGCACATAGAGGTGCTGTTTTCTATGAAATGTGCGCTATGAAGATGCCTTGCCTTACACTGGTCCATGCATAGACGCATGTAAAATCTGAGGTTCGAACTGCTAATCACAGTGCTTTTTGGGTGATTAACATTAAATACTTTTGAAGAATTACAGGCCAATAAAATGAGGCATCGATATGGAACAGACCAAAAAAAGGACCCACCTGCAGTAGCACTCCGCTGTGAGCGTCCACATTGGGCCAAGGGTTCTTGGCCTTGCCCTGCTCCAGGAGGACATTCGGAACGATCTTGTAGAGCTGAGCCACCAGTTTGAACATGGGGTCGTTGGGCAGGTGCTTCAGGGCAAACTCACGCTGACAGGTGTAACGAGGGTCTGTCTTTCTCAGGACGGCGTGGCCATAACCAGGAACCACCTACATAAGAGTAGCATGTTACAGATTGGAAATAGTGGGAAAATAATTACATTTTAATTCTATGTACACCACACCTGGCCAAAAAAAGTCGCTACCTGGATTTAACTAAGCAAATAGGTACGAGCCTCCACCAGTGGGTCAGGTCTATGTTCAGCAACAGTCTGCTCAAAGAATGAGTTCAGCTGACACCTGAATATACTGAATGACCAGTTTATTCCATCAATGGATTTTTTTCTTCCCTGATGGCACATATTCCAAGATCACAATGCCAGGATTCATCGGGCTCAAATTGTGACAGAGTGGTTCAGGAGCATGAGACATCATTTTCACACATGGATTGTCCACCACAGAGTCCAGACCTTAACCCCATTGAGAATCTTTGGGATGTACTGGACAAGGCTTTGTGCAGCGCTCAGACTCTACCATCATCACTGCAACATCTTGGTGAAAAATAAAAGCAGCACTGGATAGAAATAAATCTTGTTTCGATTTCGCTTCTGCAATGTCACAATGCCACAGTGAATGCGTGCTGTAATCAAAGCTAAAGGCGGTCCAACAAAATATTAAGAGTGTGACCTTTTTTTTTTGGCCAGGCAGTGTATGTACCTGTCATATTGACTCAAAAGAATGTCTACATCAACCGATTTTGCTGATAACACATTGTTGTGACCCTGTATATATCTTTCTAGACTAAATATTACACAAATATTTATTCACTATAAAATTTACCACAAAAATACAGAAATATTTTACAGGGATGAGACACGATCTATTGACAAAAAAGAGTTATGAAAAAGATCAAAAATTGTCCTCTAGTAAATGATCTTGTAATATTTATCTTCCATTTGCCAATTTCCCATGGAACCAATGCTTATGCTGAAAGTAATGTATAATAAGTATAATACATGTGAAAAAAATGCATGCATTTGTCATCTCTCGTACTGACACTTTTGAGGCTTTGGCAGACAAAAAACATGCCCTGTGAATAAATTAAACAAAAAAGGAAAGAAACATGTGCAAAATCAAGTTAATTGCCATCTTCAAAACAAATATATTACAGAAATAATTTTTTTTTTACCCTCCCAGACTTGAGTGTGTTCCAGATGTAATCCCTCATCCTCTCATCGGACACCTCTCCTCCAAGCTCCTTCTGCAGTGCCGTCAGCCACACCAGCACCTCCTAATGGGCACAGCAGAAAGTACATGCAATATGTTACAGGAAAAATTAATAAAACTGAACAAAGTAAATATTTAAGCTTTTGTTAAAAGTGTGATTCCGTACCTGATTGGCCAGACCGTGCAGAGGACCAGCCAGGCCATTCATAGCCGCGCTGAAGGAGAGGTAGGGGTCAGACAGAGCGCTGCCGACCAAATGACTGGTGTGAGCGCTCACGTTTCCTCCCTCGTGGTCACTGAAGAAATAAAGTGTTAAAAGATGGTCAAAGATTAAACCTTAAATGATTTTTAAAAAATGCCTTTTTGGAAAAAAAATTTGAATTACATTTAAAGCTTAAACAAAACATCTACTTTTAAAAGAAAGTTACACTAAATAAGTAATTGCTTTGCCTAGAATGTTGCATAGTATGGCATTAAAAGTATCCAAAAACTCAAAGAAAAAAAACAACTAAACATTTCTTTCTATGAGCAGGCCTGCCTCTGTCTTTTACATGTTCGTGCAGACAAGGCCATGTTACCAATTTAAAGCCATACTGTGGGACATTTTAGGCAGAGCAATACCATCTCCATGGAGACAAGCCGGTGGCATAAAAGTTACATAGTGCACCTTAACATTTGAGAGAAAACAAATATGAACATCTTACACAAGTAGTAAATTAATTTCAGTCATAGCTACAGGGCACCACAGAATAGCAGATGTAATCACCATGCAGGCTGAATCTTGCAGGAAATTTTATTACCCAAACAATAGCTGCCTTTGAGATTTGATTATAGTGACATGTAATCGATCATTTAGTCCCATCAAAGAGCACTGGTTAAATTGGTCCTAATGAAGTTTCACCAGTAAATTGGAACTATACACTAAATCCACTCCTCTACTAAACTGTATATGCCATTTTAATAGTTTTTTTAATAGTTTTGGCTACTTTAGTGGAAACTAGGTAAATTTGCAGCTTTCTGGTAAAAATGTATAAATCTAAGTTGTCTGTGTAATCCCTCAGTCATCCAGGTCTGATCCATAGTAAAAGCCAAAAGTAAAATCTTTCAACTGGAGGAGGAGAAGGTCCTCAGACCCAAAGGAAACAAAGAGAACAACAGAGCTAGTCAGGATGCCAATAGGTGTGAAAGCACCCATTAAAAGTTGAATGAATATGCTAAGTATGTCTCAGGCACAGTGCACACTTAGTTTAGCTCAACAGGCCTAGAGTACAAACAGAAACTGTAAACAATAGCAGTTTCCAGGCTCAGTGTAGTTAGCTCCTAACTTCAGATAGATATAAGGCAGTGTCCACCAGCAATCTGACCAGAACTGAAGAAGTGGCTTGGATGAGCAGCGAAACGTCTTCACTCCGACAACTTTTTGTTTAGTAGGCAGATTTTACTTTTGGCTTTTACCATAAATCTAATCTTGCGCTGCCTTCAGTGACCTCTGCAATTTCCAGTAGTTGCTGACATCACGAAAGACTGTCCTCATAACCGCAGGGGCAGAATTGAAGTCTGGAAATCCGTTAGACCAATCATACTGTTCTTATACCTCCAGACCACACCCCTCCTCTCCACTAGCTCTCTTTAGCCCTTCAAGTACTGCTCAGTTTAGCAGCACAATTTGAAATGTGGTTAGGGGCGGAGTTTAGACACTTTAAAATGGCATACATAAATACATCTTGATTATGTACCTGTGGATGGTGAGGTAGAGGCGCATGAGTTCAGTGAACTGCGCGTCACTGTAGCCCAACATGTTGGTGAAGTTATGGGACCAGTCCAGGTTTGAGTCAATGGCTCCAATGCTGCTGCCCTCACGGTACAAGTTACGGTAGATCTTAGCTGCGATGCAGGGCAGTTTGGCAATCAGATCCATAGAGTCTTCATAAACAAACTACAAGAACAAAACGCAAACAAAGCTAAGGAGAAACAAATTTTAAACATGGATTAAGTACAGTATTTAATAACTGAATAATGCTACAACTGCAACAATTTATTGGTAAATGTATAACGTTTACAAGGTAATTACATGTTATTACAGGCTGTTACATACTGTTGAAAAGGAGGAAAATGGAACAATAATTTTTGGGGGGGTCAATATTTTTTTTTTCTAATAGTGGGGAACTTTTGGCTATTTTTCTATAACATCTGTGTCTCATTCTAGATGTATCCCAACTACTAAAACTTCATTCTGCCATTTATTTTTTGCAGTTAGTATTTATTTATTTATTTATTTACAAATTGTATGTTTAGATTAATCCTGCTTTTTGGTTATTTTGTCAGTGTCACTGGAGGCAGTCATCATACCAAAAATAAAATTTCAAGTCAATAGGTAAAATTATCATTTGTGGTAGGGGCTGGGCAATTCATCAAATTTGAATCTTCTTTGTGTCCATGAAATTAACACTTTCAACAACACATTTTTTGAAAAAGAAAAAATATAAGTGAAAATCAAGATGAATCAATATGTGGGGAATAAAAATGGTAAATTATTTTTGACTATATTGCCGATCCCTAGTACTGGCCAGTAATAACGTCTCAGTATGCATCTGGACTGACCTCCCAGTACTTGGACTTGTGCACTCCTTCAGAGTACGCCCGTGCGAAGCTGCTCTCGCTGTTCAAAGCTGTGATAGCAGCACTGAACTGGGACATGGGGTGAAGGTTTGTGGGGAAATTGTCCAACATCGTGACCACGTGAGATGGAAGAGCAGCTCTCTTTGCCCACTCTTTGGACACCCAGTTCACCTGTAGAAAAAAACCCAAGACATTTTCATATATTATGGAACCAACACTATAATCTAGGATACTTTGACTGAATCTAAAATAAACCAGGATAAACAGTAGTGTCCAAGCCCTGAGTATAGCAAAACATAAGTACAACAACCCATCTGTGCTATATGGTGGGAATATAGAGACTACAGGGCATCTTTAGTGTTATGCACAAAATGAATGGAAAAAGGTAAAATCTCATGTTAATACCAATATACTGGTACTGTAAAAAATATAGTATGTGACCAATTTTATCAAATCAATTTGTTTTAGCCGGATCCTGACATCCCTTGACACCTTGTGGTTTTGTTAAATTGTTTTATTTACATTTGATTTGATATATTTGATTTTATTTATGTGGATTGAGAGCCTTTGTGAGTTTCACAGAACTGCCCTTTTAGTCCACTAATCAACGGGTAGACTACAGCACTATCTGACACAGTTTGGGACCCTCTAGTCCATAAAACAAAGTGGTGGTCTGGTCTCACCTGTTCCTCTGTGGGCACCTGTCCCGTCACCAGAAGCCAGAACAGCCCCTCAGGCAGTGGCTCCTCTCCTCCAGGAGCTTTGGGCAACAGCTGCTGGCACTCGGGGATACTGTAGCCTCTGAAACGAATACCCTGGTGAGGAGAGAGAGAGAAAAAAAGATGCTCACATATTGATCCATGACGATTATCGATTCAATTTTATTAAAATCATTTTAAAAAAATGTAAATAAATGATACAGAATTACAATTTTGAATGGCCTCCTGAAGAAATAAATCACTGCTATACAACAAATTTCAATCTCCAAAGTAAGCTTAACATTGACAATAATAACCTATTGAATACAGGGAACATCAAAGATTGATTGCAGAGTCCTAGTGAAGATGGAGTATTATAACAAGAGTTATTCAATTGTCACTGACCTCTTCTGGATCTAAAACAGAGGTCTCGTACACCAACCCCTTCATTCCTCTCATCCCTCCATAAACCTGTGAATCAAAAGGCAAACATGAGACACAAACGGTAGGCCTGTCAAGATAATTACTATATCAACAACTTGAGTCAGGTCCCATATAAGGGCAGTTTGAGGAGAGTAATTCAAATATTTACAAACTATTGAAATCATAGACATCATAATCAGATATGGTATTAGTCTTGTTTGCCCTTCAGTTTTATGTCCACAGGCCCAATTCATGGGACATAGTTCCATTGTAGTGACTCACCATATCAACAGTGATTTGGCCGATGTTTGTTTTGCCATACTGTTGCTTGAAGTTCTTAATGCGGTTCTGTTCTTTGGGGATGAGGTCAGCCAAAACATCCTTTAAATTCTGAGGAAAAAAAAATATGAATCAATAATTTGTAATTGCAATGGGTTATATTTTGGGGCAAATTAGTTAAACATTGGTGCAACATTGTCTTGTTTACATTGTAGATTTTTATTTGTTTTCGTAAGGTGCATACACCACAAAAACTGGTTCTTTCTGCATTTAAGAAAGACTAAAAAGAGAACTGCAATTATGCTAAGCAGCACTACCATTAAAAAATTTATTTTATTTTTTAAAAGCTGCCCTACACACAATTTGTAAACACATATTTACATACATTTGAAACCAGAAGTTTACATACACTATACAAAGACACATGTGTTTGATTTTGTGTCAGACAGTGAGAAAAAGCAGACTAAACTTTTCCTGTTTTAGGTCAATTAGGATTAACACAATTATTTCTATTTGCTAAATGCCAGAAAAATGAGAAGGATTTTTTAAAGACAATTTTTCATTACTTTTGTTCAAAGTCAGAAGTTTACATACAGTTAGATTAATATGCATTTAAACAATTTGGGAAAACCCAGATGATGAAGTCATGTCTTTGGTTTCTAATAGGTTTATTGACAACATCCGAGTTAATTAGAGACACACCTGTGGATGTATTTGAAGATACACCTGAAACACACTGCTTCTTTGTGTAACATCATGGGAAAGTCAAAAGAAATCACCCAAGATATCAGGAAGAGAACTGTGGACTTGCACAAGTCTGGTTCCTCCTTGGGTGCAATTGCTAGATGCCTGAAGGTGCCACATTCATCTGTTCAAACAACTATACGAAAGTATCAATACCATGAGAATGTCCAGCCATCATACCGTTCAGGAAGGAGACGGGTTCTGTGTCCCAGAGATAAATGTGTTTTGGTCCAAAATGTGCATATCAACCCAAGAACAAAAGTAAAAGACCTTATGAAGATGTTGGCTGAAGCTGGTAAGAGTGTGTCAAAATCCACAGTGAGACGGGTACTGTAGCAACATGGGTTAAAAGGCCACTCTGCCAAGAAGAAACCATTACTCCAAAAGAAACATAAAAAAGCCAGATTACAGTTTGCAAATTCATAAAGGGACCTTAATTTAAAATTTTTGGAGACATGTCCTGTGGACTGATGAAACTAAAAATGAATGGTTTGGCCATAATGAGCATCATTACCTTTGGAGTAAAAACGGGAAACTTGCAAGCCTGAGAACACCATCCCAACTGTGAAATACAGGAGTGGCAGCATCATGTTGTGAGGTTGTTTTGCTGCAGGAGGGATTGGTGCACTTCACAAAATAGATGATATCATGAGGAAAGAGCATTATGAGGAAATACTGAAACAGCATCTCAAGACATCAGCCAGGAAGTTAAAGCTTAGGCGCAAATAGGTCCTCCAAATGGACAATGACTTGAAGTATACTGCCAAAATGGTGACAAAGTGACTAAAGGATAACAAAGTCAGTATTTTGGAATGGCCATCACAAAGGCCTGATCTCAATCCTATTGAAAATGGATGGGCAAACCTGAAAAGACATGTGCGAGCAAGGCAGCCTTAAAACTTGGCTCAGTTACACCAGTTCTGTCAGGAGGAATGAGCCAAAATTCCTGCCAACTATTGTGAGAAGCTTGTGAAAGGATGTCCAAAATGTTTGACACAAGTCATACAGTTTAAAGTCAATGGTACCAAATACTAATGAAATGTATGTAAACTTCTGACTTTGAAGAAAGTAATGAAAACTTGTCTAAAAAATCTCTTCTCTCATTATTCTGGCATTTAGCAAATAGAAATAATTTTGGTAATTATAATTAACCTAAAACAGTAAAACATAATCCGGGTCTTTTTATAAAGTGTATTTAAACTTCTGGTTTCAACTTTAGACACACACAGAACTAAACTTACTGTAGTTGATGCACTGGCATTTCTGGCAGCCACAAGGATGTAAGCAGCATTCTGTAAAGATAAATGACAGGTAAAACATTAAGGAATGCAATTTAGTGCTCCCTTGGCAACACAATTAAAATGCACTTCAATTAAAAACAATAAAAGAAACCGTCCAATTATATTAAACTATTTGGCACAACTTTACAGTACAGTCTACTATACGCTGCAGGGAGTCAGTCCATAAATCAGGCTCAGGCAGTGACAGTGGAGTAGGCCTATCTCATCTTATTGTGGCCAAATCCTGAAGGACAGAGCGGTAAGAGGAGCATTGGAGCTTGCTGTACCTAAAACAGGATTGCCCAGCTGCCCCAAGGATGACAAAAACCCTCCCTAAACTTCACATAACCTGACAGGCCCCATTCAAACAAAAAGGCCTTCCCACAGCCTTCAGTTCTGCACATGACTCCTCAGACCTCATTACATAACAGCTCCTTTTTAAATAGCACCAACTCTGTTCATTCATTCATTCACCATCTGCTGCACATGGAAGTTTTAGCTAATTAGAAGTGTTTGAAGTTAAGCCCTAGTCAACATAGCACAGGTGCAACCAAGGTCTGTCTAGACTCTCGATAGGTGGCATATTTAATTAGAAAATGTAATTAAAATATCTGTGAGAATATCAGATGTCAAAGTCAGATTATAGTCTAGGGTACCAATTTGTGAGAAACAAACTGAAAAATAGTTCGTTCTATATGTTGATTTAGTGCTATGCAAACCACTAGTACATACATTCATACAGTCAATACATTGTCTGTCAAAGTTTAAATCTTTTTCATAAGGCTGCTACAATAAATCAGAATAATGGGGACAAGCCAACATTTAAAAGGGACCAAACTGCATTTTGATTATTCAATATTTAAAAGCCTTTAGTCACCACATTTCAACCTTTATTTGATTTAAAATGTATTTTAACAATATCAATGGACAATAGTAATAATTGGTTACTAGTTGACGGCTAAATAACTTGTTAGTTGAAATCCTATTTTCGTGAGATAAAAACAAAAGCTGTTTGTTTTGTGATCTTAGAAATGTTCATTGATCCATAAGGGACGTTACGAGCCCATTTAAGCTTGTTTAGGTCAAAAAATAAGTATTTTGTAATTACAAGTTTCAATGAGAATTTAACATGATCCAAAAGTGGCATCTAGAACCACCGTAAAGTGCTAGATTTATTAATCATTTGAGATCAGGTAAAGGAAGGTTTATGGTTTTATGACAGCACAAAAAATGTATTTTATGATTTATGTTGTGCAATTTAGAGCACATTCCTAATAAGGATTCTGACTAGGCAAAGATTGCCCTGATAAGCACAGGAGAGAATGACACTGGTTACATATGCCTAATTTAAATATTGATAAGATAAACAAACAACTTCTGTGCGTTCCCTCAGAGTTCAAGTAATTACATAAAGTGCTTAGGTTAAAGGGGCAGTAGGGTAAGAAGACAATAGCTTTTGGTCACCCAAGGTTACTGTACAGGATACAGTGCTCTATACATCAAAGTCACTGACCATATAATATTTCTGACGACCTATCCCTCTATTGAAACGCCTTTCATATATGTATGAAACTTAACTGACTGAAACACTTTAAAATGCAGTTTGACAACATTCTAAACAAAGAGTACCATCTATTTACGAATTTGCAGACTAAATCAACTGACTACAATGAGGCTACGTTAAGACTACAGATAATCTAATATGTGTCAAACGTGATTTAAAGACGCAATGTTTGGTGATTTGACTAATATTTTGACTGCATTTGAAGGTCATGCAGCGTGGACTAGACAAGAGTAAGCATGCCATTTTAATGTAATGATGAACAATCCGAGTTATGTATTGAAGGTTTTGGGTGAGGCTTAAACATGTCATGTGTTTTCTCTCATTTTGTTTATTGTGCCAGCTAATATCTATCTCACTGACTTATAGAAACATGATTCTAACACAAGGCCAGTATAAATAACACTCACTACACATATATCGCTGTGAATTTAACTTCCAATTTCCAAACAGGATAAATAATGTTATATAAACGTGGTGAATAAATGAACTAGTCATAAGCCGCTCATCAATTATTAGCCATAGCATTTCACAATGTGTGTGTGTAAGCTAATGCTAAGCTAACATGCTAGGCTGTTAGCCGATATGACAGCGTTAGCTTAGGTTAACTTCAAGTCCATTTCTGAAGCAAATATCCGTACAGTTTGTCATCCTCATACCTTGGAAGCGAGGATTTTGGGTGCTAGCCGGCTGATACTGAGAAAGGACATCGTGGCAGAGGAATGGTGATATTTGAAGTAATTCTTTAGAACTTAGGAAGCCGCTGCCCGTGCACCGCGAAGCTGGGTTGAAGGTGCCCCTCCAGAAGAAGGTTGAAGAGGGATCCGGGCCCGGACAAAGCCGCGGTGCTGATTGGTTCAGGGCCCGGACGTAAGTGTGACAAAGCGAGCTGTGATTGGCTGTATCAGCGGCGAGGCTCACGATGTCCCGCCCTCCGTGTCATATGTGGTGGTAGATGTGTGAGGGACAGTCAAGTCATACAGATCTAATACTGTAAAAGGAATAGTGTATTGAGTTGTCAGATATGGGTAGACCAGAGTGACAGGCTACTTGAATAAGAGTATTGTTACTTTTAACATAATGTTAATTAAAGGTAAGTGAGAGTGAAAAAATAATTCAGAATAGGCCACTGTGTTTTGATAGTTGTTTTATGCTTTACTGTTGGTGTTTGTTGATTTTATTTTAAGCAAGATTAGGCTATTGCTGCTTTAAAATACTGTTACTTAAATATAGTGTGATAAAACGGTACAAATTGCTCCACAATCATAACAGAAAATATTTTTTCAGGTAAATGTATGTCATTAATACCCACCAAGAGCAAACAAACCCCTTACAAATGACAAAAATGTGGTTAAATCTTTAGATAAAATAATTAAGATGTAACAAAGTCTTTTGCAAAACAAGAGGAACTCTTTATTATACAGGTTCTGGGAAAAATTCTGACTTAGACTCATGGCCATTTTCAAAACAGCGACATGCAGTTTCTGTACAGTCTTTTGAACAAAACTACAACGGAAATGTATTTATCAAAAGCAAACATCACCCACATACATATAAATAAAGATACAATGTAATGCATTGGTTTGTACTTCATCAGTCTGACTCTGGCAGAATACATCATTCTCATGTGGGCATTTGATGCATGTACGAGAATAAAGTGCACAAAAGTGCATTTGGCACATTTTAATACATACTTTAAATAAATAAATAATCAACTTCTGAAACAGGGGAACACACATTTTGAAGAAATGTTATAGTGACCAATTAAACAGGTGAGGTGGACTTTCAAATGCATTGGAGAGTTGCAAGTTTAATATCCTAAAAGAGCATAGCAATTTCAGTCAATAGTAAAAAGAGACAACAGGATTTTGGTGAACATAGGTTGTAAAAAATCTTCAAGTGTCTTTATTGGCAGATTTGTGCACATGTAACCCTGATGAAGGAAAGAAATATAATTCATTGTAAACTACTCCACATCATGCAGCCAATATGACATGCATGTTCTAAATGTAAACTTTTGCAGAATCAGAGGCCCATAGTTTATTTGGCCGAGGCGTTCATCACAGCAGAAATAATTGTGTGGTTCATACGTAGGAAAGCATGTTGTCTGAATATATTTATGTTTGGTCCCCAGTCCTGTGCTGTTGTGCCTGTGATGTGACCCAGAGGCCGTGCATAAGATTCACTCAGTCTAATGTTTTAAGCATAACGTTTAGTCATCTTCCTCCTCCTCTTCCTCCTCTGGCTCTGGGTAAATGCTGTGCTGCAGACAGGTGTGCAGGTAGTTCACGACTGTCCTCTGGAAGTGAACAACGCTCCGAGGATCCTTCAAGACGTGGCCCTCATCTGGGTAGAGCTGCAAAGAGTAGTTGGCCTCCACTTTCACCAAGCGACTCAGCAGCTCCGCACTGTGCTGGAAGTGGACCCTGGCTGAAATAGAGGGTACATTTTATTCTATCTATCACTATGTTTATACTACTATAATTTTCAAGAAAGCATAGCAGAACATAGCATTCTTACCATCTGCTGTTCCATGGACTATAAGAAAATTTTCATCTTTCAGTTTGTTTATCTCCCCTAACAATGAAGCCATCTGAAAACAAATACATGAGGTAGGCTATTTTTAATAAAGTAAAAAAAGGTTATAGGTATAAAACATTGCTTTAACAATTATTCAAAATATGTAAGACTAACTGATTTCTTGACTATTTTGACTATTTTCCAGTATCAGTATCTGCTATAACACAGATACCATCCATTACAAGGATGTTTCTTCTGCAGTTTTGATTTTGTTATTCAACCAAATTGAGACGATAAGACTATATGGAAGGCTCCATTTGTTACATTTTACCTTTAAATGGTTGAATTCTATATGAAAAAACTAAATGTCCAAGCACAATAAAAATAATTGTTTGACTAGTTGCTTTTGCTTATGAAGCAGGTCAGACATGGAACACACTGGCTGCTCATATACGAGAGCTCTCAACAGCATTTTCAAAGGCTTTAAAACAGTGGTTGTTTGAGGGTCAAATATGTCACCATGTATAACTAAATCACATTTCTATGTTGAGGGGTTGTTGGTTTAAATTATCTTTTAATGTCAAGTGAATTGTTCTATAATTGTATGTATAGTGAGTGCGCTGGTGTGTTGCATTTGCTTTTGTACAATTGTTGCTGCTCTTTTCCCTGTCCTATAGACTGTTTTACATCTATGAAGATGGAAATGAACCACTTTTGCTATAACTTATACATATTTACATTTTATAAATGTTCATTAATATGAACTGTCCCTTTACAAATAAACAAAATAAGAAATAAGACCAATACGTAGTATTAGTACTAATATAATGCAATGCTACATATAATGCTACATATATATATAGTAACTGTTTCACTTTTTACGATCCAAGGTGAGAGATATACAATGAAAACAGCTTTAATATCAAGATAAACATAAGCTGCAAAACAAAAAATGTTCTGAAATGCATGGGACCCTTATGTTAATTATCCATTCATATTTCAGTTTTCTCTTAAATGTTCTACTTTTACATTGCACATCTAATCAGTACTATCAGAAAAATAAATTATTTTTTTCTCAAAAATTGTGCAGCTCTAGTGTGGGAGAAGTGGACCCTTACCGAATAAGCATGCTCCTCTTTTGCAGGTAGACCCAAGTACCTCTCTGAAAAGGCTGCACCTGAAACACAGAGTGCAATTGTACACAGATCGCTGTTGCACATTACACTTCAGTATAGTAATAAAGAGTGAATGGTTCTTGTCTTTACTCACTGTAGAGTCTGAAGTCTGTGACCGGAGCGACTGCCGCAGCGCACTGAAACAGATTATCCGTGGCAGCTAACATCTTTAGAGTTAAATAACCACCAAACGCCTGGGGGTAAGACATAATGGAAAATATTTCTCAAAAGGCAAACTTTAAAGGGACTCTATGGGAGTTTTCTCGTGCAGAGCGGAAGTGTTGTTGTTTTGCCTGGAATGTTGCACAAATTACCAAAAAAAAAAACGTAGCTATTTCCACTGAGACAAGCAGCCAACCCCACCAAATATAGTATTTTTTGGAATACAGAGCTCTGAATGGAACATCAAAAATAACAAAATAGGCCATGTTTTTAGGCAGCGGTGCAAAATGCCCATAGAGATAATAGCAAAAACAGTGTAAGAAAAAGTTAACAAAAGAGCCATGAAACAACCCCATACACTACTGGGTCAGTAGTGGTAAATACATTTATTACAGTATATATTTTGAATTAACACTAAGTTTAGCATTTAGCATCTTAAAATCTCCATTTGTTTAATATAAAGCTAACTAAAAATGTTGATGATGTGTGATAATCTGAGCTCTGTAAAAATGCATGTAATTGAGAGATACGTTTATCAGTGCTATACAACTTTAGTCATTTAGCCAATTAATTGAGTGAGTTAGCTGGAGATTTGGGAATGAAAGTGAACCATGAGTTTAATCTAGCACTAGCACTTTCTGTTTAAATAGTTAAATAGTTTTTGGATTGATCCTCCTGCAGTTGTAGTATTTTGAGTGCAGTTTGGGTCAGATCATAGATACTGACAAGTTTTTACAATGCCCCCCTTTTAGCTGACTAATCGATGGGCAGGGCAGGTCTTCAGTCAACCAAGAATTTCTTTAGTTGATTACAGCCCTAAAGTTTGTACCATACGGTGGAACATTCCAGGCAAAGCAATAACATTTTCTCGAAACATGATGATGGATCCTCCCCCATTGACCTCACAACACAAACCAAAACAAACACTACTTCAACAGTATTGTGTTTGGTAACCTTTCCATAGAGGGCCATTCTGCGATCATCGATAAATGGAAGCTGCATTAGCCACCTGTCAACACAACATAAACAGGAAATTGTAGAACTATAAAAGTCTGTTCTTTGTTCTAAATATCTACAACACACTTTTATTGCTCTGAGATTGTACCGTCCTCTGCAAAGGCACCCCTGACAAACATGAGCAAGGACCGTATATAAAAAATAGTTTAGTTTCACTCTACATCGTAACAAATGTTTTTGCTTTCTACTCAACATAGTGCCCAGAGGCAAGTTCAAACCAGGGTTTTCGAGCATCAGGCCAATAATTATGATTGAAGAGTATGTAAGAGTAACATGTAAAAAAAACTTTGAAACAGGCTGGAAAAGGCACTATATAAAAATATCACAGAATCTCTCCTTTATCACAAACTTATCTGCACTCCTAAAATTTTAAGTTGGCTTTAAAGCTGAATACAACATTTCTGGAGAAGAGTCCGCCACCTGCTTCTCTCCATGGAGATGTTATTGTTTAGTCTGGAATGTTCCACAGAATGACATCTATCTCCATGGAGACCAGCAGGTGATTCCACAAAGTTAATATATAAGTCAGATTTGTGGAGTCTGCTCACATACTTTGAATTAATGTATTCATTACTATTAGCAATAAGAACACCGGTGTAAATAAAAACTAGATAAATGTAATGCCATACTGTGTAACATTTCAGGCAAAGAAATTACATTTGCATGGAGACAGGCAAGTGGTGAAACTCCCTCCAGAAAAGTTACATAGTCTACCTATAAATAAATGTATTTCTTCATAATGAACATATGCATTTTAACTTTATCTTCAGAGAGAATGTTCCGAAGTAGGGTTTTAACCTTCTACTTCAATGGAATCAAGCAGGTGACTTGCTACCTCCACAAAGTTACCCGGGTTGCTTTAACTAAAGTCAACATTTCCTTTTTGGAGTGTGAATTGCCAGATTATATCTGGGGTGCCAGTATTAGCAGAGGACAGTGTATACAACTGTACTGACTCTACTGCAGCCAGGTGGTCTTTGACTCTGAGTGATCCGATCTTGCGAGGGTCCACTGCAGTGGTCTTCTGCCCCCTGATGCTCCGGCCCTCCACCCAGGCCAAGGCCACGCTGTGCGCACTGACCAGCACCTGTGGCCACGTGACCTCAAACTCCTCTGTGACCCACGCACTCCCGGGAATGCTGTCTCTGAAGGACGAGAACGGACAGATCAGGCTGAGCAGGGCAGCCGTTTGTCTTAAAACACACTACTATGAATGGGGAAGAGAGGTAAAGCAAAAAATATTAGTGCATTTGAGAAAGGGCTGCACAATATTGGTAAAAAAAATCTTAGCAATTTTTCTGACAAAAATTGTGATTCTGATTAATGTTTAAAGAGTAGTATTCTTTTCTGCACATATGAACAACTCCAGGACCAATATACGAACTGCTAATCCATGAATCCCATGTATTTCAGTACTTGTTTGTAGAGGTCTAAAAACTATTAAAAAAAACCCCTAAAGTTTACTAGTTAAAAAAAAGACATGATATTTTAATAAATTGTTCATTTGTTCAGTGACACTTACACCATGATGAGGAGCGGGTAAAGATTGGCTTCATATCCTTGAGGTAGCGAGAGCTTTAAATGAAGAACTAGAAAAAAAACAAACATTTATTAGTAAACTTGCAGTAGTTAGTATAATTTATGAATACAATAAACATGCAAATGTGCACAAAACATTTCTGCCTGCTGAATAACACTGAAAGAAGCATATGTACATTTCAATGTTTCTTATATGTGCACATGTCTTATATACCATTGTTTTCTGTTGAGATGGTCTTGAACACAGTCTCTGGGAGGTGCTTGTCCTCCAGAGCTTTGGCCAGTGGGCTGTTATCCTCCAACAACACATATCCTATAAAAAAGAAAGACCTCTTTGTTTATGGTGTAAATATCTGTGAAATAGATTAAGAGAAAGACACAGAAAGTCTCCAGTGCATCACATGCTAAAGAAGGAGTTGAAGTACATGGTAAAAT
This sequence comes from Periophthalmus magnuspinnatus, assembly GCF_009829125.3. Classification (NCBI taxonomy): domain Eukaryota; kingdom Metazoa; phylum Chordata; class Actinopteri; order Gobiiformes; family Gobiidae; genus Periophthalmus; species Periophthalmus magnuspinnatus. The sequence goes on from NC_047132.1 coordinate 7,449,073, forward strand.
ATTATATTAAATAATACTTTCATGTGGGCTGTTTTTGTATTATCAATAAAACACAAAAGCACTTTTTAAGACTACTCCCACAAAAGCAATACTTAAAACTATATACAATAAAAAATATAAATTATCAGAAATTAAATTAAAAAAAACTACTAAATAAAAAAAACTATTCTAAAGACAACAAATAAACATTCTTTCACAAAGATCAGAGAATCACTACTCTAACAGACATTTTTTACTTGGCTGTGATTGTAAAAACAAGGCAGCGGTTCCAACACTGTGAGAACAGCAGGGGGCAGTGTTTATTCACAGTACATTCTGGTCCATTCTGTCACTGTACCTCCCTCTGCAGGCTGTCATAGGAAACTACAGTTCATTATAGAAGAGACAAGGCAAAGACACTCACTGGAGGGGTCCTTGGTGTTATGAACTGTCACTCTTGGAATTCCCGGACCTGTGTGAGAAAAACAACTATGACAACAAAGTACATCTGATTAATGTATCTGAACAGTTATATATAGAGTAGGGTTGTCACGATACTAAAATGTCAAACTCAATTTCGACAGTAACGAATAGACTTGATACTTGATACTACTTTATATACCACCATAAAAAACACAATTTAGACAATAGAATGTGGTTTTCAACATTAAATCATAGTACTGTCTTTTATATTATTATGTGTCCTTATATCTGTGTAATCCCTCAGTTGTTCAGGTAGGTTCCATAGTGGTCCATGGATGTACTAGTACACATACTAGTCTATGTGTCCACCAGTAATCTGACCAGAACTGAAGAAACATCTTGGATGAGCAGCGAAATGTCTTCACTCCTACAACTTTTTGTCTAATTGACAGATTTTATATTTTTCCTTTACTACTGGTCTATGTGTCTTATACTTGTTCTGATACAGCTCAAGATCATTCTAAAGCTATTCAGGAAAGGTTTGTTTCTGTCCTGTGAATGTGACTTTTTAGTATCAATACCTGCTCAAATGAGTACTTAGTTTCAATACTAGTTTAAGTATCAAGTGGTATCTGATTTTTGCTACCTGTGACAACCATAATATAGTACACATTACTACAGTACTGATTCATGATTATTTACTTGTATTTATGTGATGTGTCTTATATATTTTCAGTGCATATATTTTCTTATACATTTTCAGTCTTATATATTTTCAGTGCATCTGTTTTTTTTATGAAATTCATTAATTTATAATCCAAGTAAATCCTCTTGTGGTAAGTCTAATGTAATATGTATGAGATATTTTGCAATTATAAAAAACTGTTTGAAAGTGAAATATTCAACTTGGTTCATAAACATCTTAAACAAAAGTACGCAAAGCAAGATGCATATTCTGGATACAAGTTATTAAAATATTACTGTGCAGATTTGGTTTTACACATATCTATATTCACAATTTTTAAGTGAGTTTCAGTCAGTTTCAATCCAAGCTCATCTTATTTTAATATTTATGTCAGTACACTTTATTGTTCTTTATTTTTAATTGCTCACCGAGGCAGTAGAGGATGAAGTGAGTGTTGTTTGGGCTGAACACGGCTTTGAAGAACTGACATCCATCGATCAGTTTACATGTGATGCACTGTCTCTGGAACACACCGTCCAACTCCACACTAAAAACAACAGTAACAACAAAGGCAATACTGTGACAAAGCAATAGCAAAAGAATCACTATATTCAGACTGTGAACAATTACAAAATGAAATGGTAAATTTGTAGTCTAAAATTTATTGTTTATTGTATTGGTTAGTAGCATTATCATGGTAAGATAAAGACATAGACTTACAAAACAATTCATTTAACCTTTGAATATACAGTATGGCACCTGTGTGGGTTGGATCTGCAATCACTGACCTAAATGTGACAGTGCACATTGTAAACAACTCCAGACTCATAAACACAACATGGCTACAGTGAGCTAGCCATAATATAATAGTTTAGTTTAGTTTAGTTTATTCATTAAAAAACTAATATACATCAACCTTAACAGGAGAGATGCATTGTGCCAGGTTGTAGCACTAGTACTAAATTCCACCTGTAGTCCCTGGGCTGATGTTATAGTCTTTACAACGACCGGACCATCATAAAAGTTATGTAACATCATTCACATCCAGTTCTCTCAGCAGCTCAAAATGATCATCCATCATCCAAAAGGATCCATCATTTCATTCACTCCAGAACATTACCCCCTCTCCAGACAAACATCAGTCCACATTAGGGACTGACGTGTGTCCATACAATGAGATTTTATATGGTTTCATCTTTCTATTATCCATAGATTAAAATAAACTACAGTACATGGTTGATTTTTTGGAGTAAATATATTTCGTTATACTTAGACATTAGGCCAAAAGACAGATTGCCGCGTTATAAAAATGTCATACTTTTTATATCAGTACAAATTAATCAGACGGCTAAGCGAAGAAGTCTTCAAACAATATTAAGTCCTGTATTGACAGTGTCTGAATAAATGTAACCATGAACTCGAGTCTGTCAGTAGAAGACAAGTGAGTATATTACGTGGAAGACATTAGGTTTTCCTGACCACACCGTCATAGTATTTTCTATTATAAATGTGTCAATTAGGTATTTTGCTCGGAGCGTATGAAACACAGCAGAAAACAAATGGCTACATTAATGTGCGTTCAGTGCTTCAAATGCAGCTTTAGTTTAGACCACAAAGAGTAAGAAAGAGAGAGGGAGAGGAGGCTGTGAGAGAGGGAGAGGGAGAAAGAGACAGAGAGAGAGAGGGGGGTGGCAGCTATGGAGGGGGGCGAGATGATGGGAGGGCTGGAGAGAGAGAGGGGGGCAGGTAGAAGGATAGAGGTGGGTAGGAGGGAGCTAGAGAGGAAGGGAAAGCAGAGAGGTTAATGGAAAGACAGAGAGAGAGAAAGTGCAAGAGAGAGAGAGAATGAAAGGGAACATAGTGAAATATGGTAGGAAGAAGGGAGAGGGAGGAGAGGGAAGCGGAGGAGGGCAGAAAGAGAGGGGAGAGGGGGTGGGAGGAAAATAGAGATGGTACAATAGAGAAAGAGAAATGGAGAAAGAGCTAGACAAGGAGGACAGGGAGAGCCAGAGAGAGGGAGCAGGAGGAGCAAGGGATGGAGAGAGAGGACAGAAAGAGAGAGGGGGAATGTGAGAGAAGAAAACAGCAAGGATAGAGTGTGACAGAAAGAAAAAGAAAGATAAAAAAGTGAGGGATGGAGAGCAAAAGAGGGCAGGAAGGGGGGTAGAAGGAGAGAGGGGGCAGGAGAGAGGAGAGAAAAAGGTGAAACCAGACAGAAAAAGAGAGAGAGGAAAGAGGGACAGCCAGAGAGAGGGAGAAGAAGGAGCAAGGGATGGAGAAAGAGGACAGAAAGAAAGAGGGGGGATGTGAGAGAAGAAAACGGCAAGGATAGAGTGAGACAGAAGGAAAAAGAAAGATGAAAAAAGTAAGGTAGAAGGAGAGAGGGGGCAGGAGAGAGGAGAGAAAAAGATGAAAAGAGACAGAAAAAGAGAGAGAGGAAAAAGGGAGTAGGGTAGAGAGGAAGAGTGACAAGAGGCAAAGAGCGAAAGAAAGACAAATGGATGGTCAGGAGAAAGGAAGTGAGGGAAAGCGTGTGAAGGAGTGAAAGAGGGATAGAGAGAGGGGTGAGGGTTGAGAGAGAATAAGAGAGACGAGTGAGAAGGAGGGAGGAACGGGGATAGAGAACGTGAGAGTGACGAGAAAGGGAGGGGGAGAAATAAAAAGTCAGGTATGGAGGGTGGGAGGAAGGGAGAGAGAAGGTAAGATAAAGAGATGAAGGGAAGGAAGGAAGAGAGAAAGAGGGGTGCCAGAGGAAAAGAGAGCAACGGAGAGGAAAGAGGGGAAGAGAGAGAGAAAGGACTGTATCTACACTGTCTGATGTCTTTTGCTTTGGTTTTGACATATGAAAGGCAAGTTGACAGCTAAATGTTTACCTGTACAGATGCCTACTCTGCCGGGACTCCTCTGTGCTCAGAAAATAACTGAAAAACAGACACAACACAACAAGTTAGTCAACATGGCAATACCTCGGGGTGCTGAGAGTTCACCGTAATTATCCAAAGCATGAATTATTTATAGGGAAGAAAGGAACAGTTTTACATATTTCAGCATTTTAATGGACCAAGGAGTGATTTGCTACTTGAGCGTGGTTCTATCGCAGGAATCGATTTTTATAATTAGATGACAATAACTGTTTAATTAATATGGTAAGGGAATACAGGCTGAGCACCGGGAATTGGTAATTGATCTAAAAATAGTGTGTTCTAGTGGCAAGGCAGGGCAAGTTTATTTGTATAGCATGATTCATACACAAAGTAAATCCAAGTGCTTTACAAAATAAGAACATTAAACATTAAAATAACAAAACAAATGAAAACATAAACATGATTATCATAAAATTAACATTAAAAGAGCGTGGAATAAAAACCTTTCAGTCATGTCGTGCTGCAGATTGAGCAGAAGTCAATTTATTTTAAAAGGGTTATAGAAAAATAAAGATGAGGGACAGTGAAAGACAGTAACAAAACAGATTTATTAGTATTAGTGGACTGACTGGATTCTACAGTATTGTGATATGGATGGAGGACACAGTATATTATATATTATGCTTATGTTATGACATTTACATGCTAGCCTCCACAGTATATAGGGTTCCACACTCGCTTGTCCAACTTTGGCTGCAGTTTTTAAGGAGTGGTAGAAAGATACTGGAGCGTGACTGGTCTTGCATTCTTTTACATAAATAGTTTAGTCTATTCTAAGCCTTATTTTTTATTGAACAACTGAACTATTGTAACTATATACTTCCCTTTGTGGATCTAGCTTTAAAATCACTTACCTCTAACCTTATATACATAGAAACAACTTGTTGAAGGGTGACTGGTCTATTTTATTACTATTTTCCCCTAACCGTATATAAATAGAGATATAAGCTATTGCGTCTAACAGATGGATTTTGCTTTAAAAATGACATCTTTTAAATTCTAGCCGCCACTGTATTGTTTCCTGACTCGCTTGTCCAATCTTGGGTGCTGTTTTCTGAGTTGATGGTGCTGGAGGGTGACTGGTCTTTCACGTACATTTTTGCAGCCTTCTCGTCCAGGGCACACAGTGAGGTGACATCCCAGTTTCCCGATGTCAGAAAGCGTGGAGGTACAGTCGGGGTGGCAGGCTGAGTAACAGAGAAAAAACATTAGAGTCAAGGCAGGCTCTGAATAAAAACAAGGAATATGGAAAGTGTGTGAGAGAGGACAGCGAATAGAATAGTAACCAGGAAATTATGCTACCCAAGAAATCTCCTTTTGCAATATTAGGCTGTCTTCATACTTCTACTGGTTTAATCCTGATGTAGACTTGGTTTAGTCCCAGTTTAGTTCCAATTTTGATGATGACGATGATGAAAGATTTGAATTACCTGCATTGTTTATATTACACTATGACCCCTCCCCCCAAGGACTACAGATAGAAATGAGCTGTTGATGTACTGTCTGGTATCTCTGCACTTATGCTTAATTAATATCAGGTGCAATTCAAATGTCTGCACTCTATAGCTCCTCTTCATTTGAGGGACTTATGAATTGTGCTATACAAATAAACTTGTCTTGCCTTATCTTACTGTTGCCCTGCTGTGTCCAAAGCCATGCTCAAGATCAGAGGTGACAGAGCCTTTTCTGTGGCAGCGCCCAGACTATTGAACAGCCTCCCTCTGCCTGTCAGATCCTCTTAGTCGGTTTAAGACTAGACTGAAAACTCACCACTTCTCCCTGGCTTTAATACTAGGTAAACATGATACCTTGGTGTTTTATTGTCCTTTTCCTGTATATGGTATTATCTGTATATTTGTTTTTTGTTGACTTTCATGTGAAACACTTTGGTCAGCTGAAGCTGTTTTAAATATGCTATAAATAAACTTGAATTCAACTGAATGTAATTGTATATTGTTCCGATAAATAAATGGTGGTGGATACCTTTGCCACCACTCCATATTATTTTCTTTATTCATATGATATTTCATATTTTCATTAAGTCGCATTAATTACACAATGCATAGATTAACTTAATTCCTTTATTTAGACATGTATTTTCTAATTTGGGTGCACACATTTTAGTTACATCTGTCTGAATAAGTTTACTTACATTTGTTTCTTTCGAGTTGCCAGACAAAAGACCCAGGCAAGAGGAGAGAGGCCCTTTTGAGGAGAGCCAACCTGAAAGACTGCTAATTTAGTTTGCTTAGTTTGGTTAAAGTTACTTTATTAATCACTGTTATTATTTTCTGTATAGTTATAATTATTTGTGTTATTGCTACATTGCCTAAGTTAGTAGTTAAGTTTATCTTTAGTGTAATACCTCTCTCTTGTATTTATTTTGGGTTAGTCCTCTTGTATTTAAACACCTCTGTTATTTTGTCTGGTTGGGTTAGTTTTGTTTATGTTTTATTTAAGGGCCCAACTTTTTTATTAAATATTATCTGAACCATTTTTGAGCCTTTTCTATTTACTTTTTAAAATTTAAATTAACTTATTTTTACACCCTGCCTTTCTGTTGGGTCCATTACATGAAAAAAATCAAATTAAAAAATTATAAAATATAAATATAAATTAATGTGGTGTTTGTACAAGTGTAAACACAGCCAGAGTAACCTTGTTTTAAGGGTGATTAGGGTGGGGAAAACATTGAAAAGATGAAATAGATAACATATTTTGAAATAACAACCAAACAATGCAAATTAATTGTGGCAGTGAGCAAGAAAGTTAATGTAATGTGATCATGCAATCTAGAGTCTGACAAACTTGTTGCAGAAGCTTGGTTAAAACATGAACAATATGAATCACCACTGCAGCCATGTGAAAAAAAATCTGTTACTAATTTCATTTAGTGTATTTTAAAATGTGACTTTTATGGTGGAGGGTCTGCCACCTGCTTATCTCCATGGAAATGCTATCGCTGTGCCTAGAATGTTCCACAGTGGCATTAAACTTATCTGTCTCCATGGAGATAGAGATAGATACAGTTAATGCCACTGGGCCATAACCAGGGCTAGTTATGGGTAAGGTCTTTGGAGAAGAGAGACAGATCAAATAAGAAAGCAATCAATCTATTATTTTACCTGTAAATGAACAAATGCATGATAAATATGTTTAATTTCATACTATCAAATAGTCCAGACAAACAATTGGCAGACAACCCACCAGAAAAGTTACACAGTGCACCTTTAATTGACAAAAAGAAGAATGAGAGAAAATAATCCAATATAATTCACCCTGGAGCCTGATTAATATATGGTGACAATATGAGATACAGAATAAGTGGTTTTATTTATTTTTAATTTGAAGTTGGAAGTTGGCCAGAGAGAATCTTTAAGCAGCATTCATTTCTATTATTCATAAGATGTTGAATACACTTGCATCTTAAATGCCAATTCTGTAAAAAAGAAATGCAAATGTGACAGTGCTGGAAAAGTGGCATATTTTTTGTAAAATTTTAGATAAATAAAAGTGCTGTAATGTGATGTCCTGAAGTCCCTCTCTCAGATGGGGACAAAACTAAGCTAATTTTGCTGTATCAATATGTTATTTGTCAGAAATATGCAAAAGGGAAATCCATAATTGTTGAACCTGTACATTTTACTGGTTCCCAATCTGAGTTAAACACTGCAGGTCTTTAAAAAGGGATTTAGTTTCTTGTTATATGCATAATTTTGAGGAATTTTGATCAGTCAAATGATAGATAAGGTGCGGGTGGTAGATAGGTAAGTTTAATGCCCTACTGTGGAACATTCCAGACATTTTTCACATTTTGTCTAGAAATTATTTTAAAAATCGAATTCAATTTTTCACCCTGACCTGAGCAGAGAGATTGGCGATGTGATGAAACTCCCCGCTGGCTCCTTGTTTGGCTGGAAGGATGGTATAAAAAACAGGACCCTCAGAGGAGAACAACGGCAAATCCTGCAGCCAGACGCACAAAAAAAGCCAACATCAAAACACCAGACAACACTGCCAGTCACCAAAACTGCACCCAGGAACAAGACTTAAAACCACCTTAATCCACGATATGTCTCTTGATTTGAGTAGTTTCAGCTAGGCCTGCCACGCTAACAAAATTTGAAGTGTGATAAAAATCCTGATAAAAATACAGACAATAAGGATAGCCCTAAAGCAGGATTATCCCAAAAAAAACTACTCTAAATGAGCAGCATTGTTAAAAAATATGAAATGCAATAAATTAATAGCAGAATGAAACACTTTTGTAGTTAGTTTGCATCGACAGTAAGAAATAGAAGTCATTTATTCAACCCTCTATATCTTATTATTGTAGTACAGAAAAATAACAAAACACTGGTACAAAGAAAGAGTACCACGATAAATACTGATTCCCAAAAACGACTGTTCCATCTTTCATACAGTGAATTAGAAGTTGATATAGTAATTATTGTGACAGGCCAAGTTTCAACTAGTGTAGATTTCAGGATTGGATTTCAAGAAATTCTGGTTCGTCTACAAACATACCTGGTGCAACATTCAATAGATTAAAAGGCAAGCCCTCAGAATAATTAAGATAACGTAACTATGTATTATACAGAGAAGTACTTGTAAACGGAATCTTCATAAGTGAAAACCTTATTAAACTGTCCAGTCACTCTGCAAACACCAGATAACTCACTCTATGCTTTCTCCTTTCTGCTGTAGTCCATAAAAATCCTTAGAATCCTAATAAAATAATAAGGTTTAATAATAAAAAATGACCAGCAGCCCTAGTAGATTTATTTTCATTTTAGGTGTGCAATATTTCGTAGTTGCTGATGGATTAAAAGAATTGCATAGGCTGAGAATATGCAAATTTCTTAAATCAGAGATCTTCTCCTTAAATAAGACAAACTATCTTCAAACAAGAAAATTTATCTTCAATAACTAAGCAAATACAATCTATGCGTAACTACTCATACTTATAATTACTTATAATTGAATAATAATGTATCAACTGGTATAGTGCTTTTTTGGAAACTCCTTGTTGTTTTATACTGCATTCTTCATTCAAAAGGTGGTAAATTGTAGCCACAGCTGCTCTAGAGTGATTGACACATGAGGTTGCCAATCTTTACCATTGCCTCTACGACCACTCAAGCATAATCAAGGTGATTCAATTTCTTTGATCACTAATTAGTAAACATTGAGGAGGGGCAAGAAAGAGTCTAATTTGAACTCTAATCAGGTGTCAAGTAAGTTTAACTATAGACTATTGTAACCATTTTGCTGTTAGTGAAAATTTGATTTATTTCAATAGAAAATATCACAATAATCGATAGTATGGAAACTTCTTTATGCTACCGACACAATAACACTAAAACGGAATAATCTCACCTTTTCTAAAAGTGCAATATTGTTACTTTTATATTACTCAACACTCAACAGCTCACATCTTGTGATAATAGAGGTATGATAGATACAAAAGAAATAACTATTAAGCCCCAAAATATGAATGCTAAGTTGATATGGTATAAACTGATACTTTGCAGCGACATCACATTGGGGGAACTAAATGGAGTGTTCAGCAGTTACCATGGTCACACAATACACACAAAGCAAACACAGTCTGTTAAGATTTAAGATCAAGATTAAGATCTGAAAACAAAAGAAAAAATGGGTTTAAACAACACATATTTGTGAGTCTGTGATCAATATGAATATTAATGGTGTTGTTTATGTGTTTGATTTTCAACAAAAAAGGTGAGACCATTGTCTAACGCTAGCTTGCTTGTGACTGTAATGTTAATGGAACAAATCAGGTCACCTGTTGTAGTTCCAGCTAGATCAGTTCTTTATGGTCAGATTAAGTCTAATTTAAGTAACAGATCTTTAGACAAAGCAGTGCCTCCAGTCAGCATCACACCCCCAGGCAATGTTGATAACCAGCTGCAAAGTATCAGCTGTGACAGGCCTAGTACTAAGTAACATAAGGACACATACCTGCCGTTGGTTTTGCATTATATCCATAGTCATTTTGTGTTTCTGTAGAGAGATAGAATAAACACGCATTAGTCGAGCCCTGAATTCAACACAGCATCTGCAGCACTGTGTAAACAAAGCTCTTCTTTCTTATTAATTATTCAAAACAGCCTCAACAGATAACTGGAGCTAAGAAAAAGAAAATGTTCTACTTTTGAAATGTGGAACAAATCCTGGGATATATATAACTGTCTTAAAATTTGTCTCGCGCATCAAATGGCCTTAAATATAAACCCAGGAGATTTGAAGGTTTAAAAAAAATCAATCGTAACTCGCAATGTGGAATAAAATTTATTTCATTTAATGCTTTTACTTTAGTAGAGACTTTTGAGATTTTGAAACCTGTCAATAAAGATTTTAAGATGAAAAGAAATTAATCCTGTCTACTCCCCATATTTGTATTATAGATTTGAAGATAAGTTGAAGGTAAGTTTGTGACCCAAGATATGGCTGCTTTTTGCTTTGCTTATTTTCAAACTTTTTAATATAAAAAAACAGAACTAGTTCATAAACGGTTTGCAGTGATCCAAAGTTATTCCTCACTTCACCTTATACATTTCGGATATCCTAATTATTCGCCGCAATGAGTTTGTAAGTGCTTTTCACAACTTTCAGAGACCAGAGGAGATTTTTGCTGTTATAGTAAAGTTAACAAAAACTAGCATGTTAACGCGTGCTTCCTGATTATCGCACAGTAAATCCCTTCAGGCAGACAGAACACAGCTGACATGCTTTGACCCTAAGAGTTACATATACAGTAAATCTGTACCGGGGCAAGACTCATTTCACTGAAATAAATAGAAAAATAAATCGGGTACAGTGCCTCTTGACTTTACACATCTCATATCCATGTTGAACGTTTGGCGGGTACAGAACTCATTGACGAAAGAATGGTGAATAATCAATTTGTGTGTAAGATGTGAAATTAATTGGATACATGCATAAAATGGTTTGCCAAGTAATACATCAAAATTGACTGGAAAACCTATTGGGAACTGAGGAGGAGAGGCGGAGAGCTCTTTCATGCTTGTGAGACACAGTGTAGAAAATCAATCTCAATTTGCAATACAGAAAAAAAAGAGCCGATTTCCCTAAATGCCTTTACAAATTTAACTGGGATTAGACTTGCCCAGGGAGGTCCCAGAGGTTGGGGTCTCTGTATTTGTCTGTTTACTGGGAATTGTAATGACCAAACCAGAACTAAACCAGGTCTAAAACCACATTAAGGTCAGTCTGAATGAGAACTAAACCACAAAAAAACAAGAACTATTTTAAGCCAATAACAAGGCCTATACCAGGACTAAAGGTCCTTTTACACTTGGTTTGGTCCTTGTTTGAGCTCTGTTTAGTTCTGGTGAAGATTTTGTCTGGTCCAGTTCTAGTCCTGATCTACACAAGATTAAGGTTGTTTTTACACATGTTAGTGGACTCTGTGGAGCGACCCCAGTGCGCACTAGATTCAGTTCTGTTTACTTTACTTTGGGTCAGTCAAAAATGTTAAAACCAGCCTTAATTGAACCAGGATCCTATTATGCAAAATTGACTCTTGTGAGCTTTTCACCATGTTAGAATGTTGTTACCTCCCAAAAAACAGAACCTGGAGTTGTGTTTTGTTTCATTTACACATGTTTGAGTAACACTTTATTATTAGTCTGTTACATCTCCAAAGCTCAAAATGCTCTGTTCCACCTTGTGATGCCATGAAGCAGTATTTTTTCAAGTTAACAGCTACATTTAGTTCAGTAGGACCGATTGGAAATTCCAGGGCTTAAAGTATCCAAATGATTCTAGTCAAGGTGTAAGGATTTTAAAAAGCAGTGGAGCACTTACAACAGTGTTTTCTGTCTGAGAGAGGAACTCAGCCTCAAAATGCAGGGTTTGAGTGTCAATGAAACAAGACATAACTCTGACTATGTTTTCGATGAGGAAATAACATTATAACATAGATCAGAAAACATGAGGAGGCGAACTCCACCACTAGAAAGTGATTCTTTAAGTTCTAGATTTTGTCTTTAGGACTAAACCATGGCCAAACCAGGTTGAATATTATAATCCATAGTCTTATATTGCACTATCTCACCTCTGAACAGGCTCCAGTGGTGGCCTCACACACGCACAGCACTGATTGGTTCTGAGCTCGGTTTAACCATCGGACGGCCAGACGCGTGCTGCTGATCCACGTTACCATGGAGATGTAACTGTCCCTGAAGAGCCAAAGCCGAGAATAGTGTAGTCACTATACTCAAATTTCAAATTTGATTTAAATACTACAGAAAAGGCTTGATACTCTTTTTTATACAATACACTAGTCATTTTCAACAAAATAGTAGCTTCTTTAATTATTATCACATACTAGTTCTGATATAGTTGAAGACCACTGACAACAACTGTTCTGAAAGATAAAAAATTGTGCTATTAATGGGATTGTTTCAGCATTGATACTTGTTGAAATGAATATCTTGTTTTGATACTGGTTTTAGTACGCATTATATCTTGCAATACACAATACAGGAGGGTTAGACATGTGTCTGATTGCACTGGACATCATGAGTCTAAAGAGTGGAGAGTTCACTGCAAAAAAGGCACATTGTTACTAAGAATCATTAGGGATGTTAAGCTCAAGCCTACAGCTTGGCACACGTTTTGAGTTCGAGAAGAAGGTTTTGAGAGAGTGTTTTGAAGCACTACTTCAGATCACATGACCTCAACAGATGAAGCCTCGTTGTGTCAATCATATGAATCATCAATCAATCATCATTCAATCATATGAAGTTCTGACAAGCAGCCAACAGATAATACTATTCTCTATTACAGTTAGTGTTTCGAAACAGTGTTTCAGTCCGGGAGAGAAGTTTCAAATTCATTGATTTATGAGGTTTCACACTTTCCATCACTGAGAATCATGGGAAACCAACTGCCTGACACTAACCCAGACACTTGATTCTCTCTCATAATGCGTTTTCAAGAGTGATAAAAAAGCTTGAAGTAGGAGGAGATTGGAAAACTTTAAGAATCAACTACATGAGACTAACCCAAAAGGTGCTAACAGTTCAACAAAAACATGTTCCTGACTCATGGTTCAAAATCAGGCACAGATCCTTTAAGTAGTAAACAAGCTGCCAATTTGACCACTTAGTAGCACAACTCAAATCAATATTAAAATGATTAATTCAAGCAATTTTAACTCTAGCAGATCTTTATACTTTTACAGTGTAGTTTTTCCAAAGTTAGTTACCTGGATTTGAGTGAGTCCGGTGCTAACATCTCCAGGGTATGTGCTGGACCGTATAGATTGACTACAAACAGACTTACAGATGGGATGTTTGAACCGGCCTGACAGCAAAAGTGAAGCAAAAAGATATCAAGTACTATCTCATGTCAGAAACACATCTTCTTAAATCAGTTTCTACCTTTGGGTAAGGAAAGAAGATGTTGGACGGGTAAAGGCTGCCTAAAAAGTGTGGAATTTCCATGGCAGGTGTGGCAGAGTTGTTGATGGTGAGGTAGGCCAGTCGAGCACCATCTTCAGACCACCAATGGGCAACATATGTCAGAAGAATCTCCTCTGTTTAAGAAAGACAGCAACACAACAAATGATCTATGTTTCAAGAAGTAGAGACTGAAAGCTAGGACCTGTAAGTTTATTTGTTTTTTTCCATAGTAGACCACCCCTCCCTCAAATGAGCTGTGTTCAGACTCACCTGTGCTCTCTGGTCTTCCTCTGTCAGGCCAAAGCTGGCACACTATCCTGCTGCAGTAACGTAGATAGCATCTAGTGGTGTTGTGTGAGAATACAACAGGGCCATGTCGGCCCATTTAATTACAGATGGTAGCTTTGAAGTGCATATGACTACAAATAGTGCAATTCTATTATAAACTTTGACCTACTTTTTCCTAGTAAGACAATTTTGCTGAATATATTGTTTAACTTCCTGATTGGACATGAAGAGAAAATATGACAAAAGTATAGGTACCGGTAATTACAAAAAATGAATTGTCTAATCCCTTGGGCTTACACATTGGTGGTGGAGAAGATGAGGAGATGGAGAAGCTGAGGAGGTTGATGGTTCTGCTGCTGTGGTGGAGGTGGGATGGAGCACAGCTGAAATGGCAGAATGAAGGACAGAGAGAGTGCATTTATATGAATGGCTTGAGAGGTGAGTGTACTGCTGAGAGGTAAATGTAACAAGTTATTAGTAGAGGATAGTGACAGACAGGTGAAAGATTATGGGATCAATGATCCAATACTTCTATTCAATCTAGTGAAGATAAGAAAGTAGAAAAATATGCACAGCAGTAACAAAGAAATTTAGTCATAAGTTTTATAACCATGAGTCATAAATATTGTAACGTATTATCTTGCAACTTTGCAATATCACAAAAAAGAAACTTTTAGTCCTGGTTAAATTTAGATTCTTTTATTTCCTTTCGGCTCTCTGCAAAGCTCCCATTTTCCCTTATTCTCTGCAGACTGTTCTCTCAAATAAAACTATATAGAATTACGCATCACATACAAATCTGATTTTTATAAATATTGTATTTGTGTATTGTTTTTATATTGTCCCATATCCACGTAATTTCTCACACAAATCAATAAAGTTCTAACTCTACAATATCCTCTTTGGTATTTGTCATAACAAGTACTTAGGTATGCAATTTCTCTGGTAGAAGGTCTCCATGGAAATGTTGCTTTGCCTGTAAAGTTCCACAGTATAGCATTAACTTTTCTATTACCATAAGGCAGCACTAGGCCAAGTTACAGGCCAGATCTGTGAAGAAAGGCGAAACTGCTCACAGAAATAATGGTCACATTATTAATGTGTAAATGGTCACATTTTTCTATAGTGCTTTTCCACCTTCAAGGCACTCAAAGCGCTTTACAACAAGGAACCACTCACCCATTCACACACACATTCATACTCCAGTGTACGCAGACACTGAGGGCGAGATGGGTTAAGTGTCTTGCCCAAGGACACAACGACAGCATTCATCTGTGTGAGCTAGAATCGCACCGCCAACCTATGGATCAGTGGATCTGACCGCTGAACCAATGATGTTTATGTCGAGAGCGGGATTTGAACCGCCAACCTTCGGATCAGTGGACAAACACTCTACCAACTGAGCCCTATAATAATGCATGTTTTTAGTTTTGAAAAACAAAAAAACTAAAAAAAAACCCCAACAACTGTCATTTAAAATCCACTATTGATGAATTAAGTGCCATACTATGTAATATTTCAGGCAAAACATATCACCGAGACTTGCAGGTTGCGAACCCCCACCAGAAATTTAGATGGTGCATCTTTGAAGCTACCATTTGTAATTAGACTAGCCAACCTGCCTCTATTGTGTTCTCACGTAACACCACTAGATGCTGTCTATATTAGTGCTGTCAGATAGAGTGTTGGCTTTGGCCTGACAGAAAAAGACTAGAGAGCCCAAGTGAGTCTGAACAAAGGCCAAGGGAGGGGAGCGAGGAAGAGGCTTCACATCTGTCATCTACTGGTAAAAAAATAATAACGTATTTTTTCCACATCTCCACGTATGCACTTGCTGGTTCTGCTCTTACCCTCGTAGGTCCAGTCTGAGATGCCATTGACCACACGCTCCTCTGGCTCTGTGGCGGTGAGGCGCAGGGCTCTGGCAGTGGCACTCTGTTTGTAGTAGATATCTCCCTCAAACACATAGGCCTGGCAGAGACACAGACAGGGGTAAATCCATTATCAAACATGGGACATTTACAGGCTGCCATTGGCTGCCTGTGTGAACACGGGCTGGACTCCAAGTGTGAATGAATCAGTGGCCAACGCACTAAAGTTAGAGCCAGTACATCTCTCTCCTGCCAATATGGAAGTCACTGTGTCAAATTTATTGTAAGAAGATCAGTAAAAACATGGAGGGTCTGCCACCTGCTTGTCCCCATGAAAATGTTATTGCCTTAGCTATTCACCTTATTATTCAGGTTGTATTATTTTGCACAGGGCCGCAGATCTTGACAGCAAATAAGTTATATGCGGACTACAAAGCTGTTTTAAAGCCTCCCAGAGAATTGGTGCGTTGTTGAACAATAAAGTTCCACAGTATGACATGATGTGACCTGGCCAAGTTAAAGGTCAGTGGAAAGGCATGCCCACTTGTAATTGAATCAATGTAAGATGTGGCATTCTGTGGAACATTCCAGGGGAAACCATAACCATTTGGCAGATGCTTCGTTAGAAATGTTACCTGGTTCACCTTTAAAACCAAACATTGTGTAAAATATTATACATTTTGCTTCAAAGGCTCAAAGGCTCTGTGCTACATAAGTTACTTGTATTGGGGCTGCAAGATTTATTTCCAGTAGTATTGAAATCAAAATTGCAATTTTAATGGAAAACTTAGCTAATCCCTAAGGCTGCATTTTCTTTTTTTTTTTTAATTATGTGGCCTTGGTGTTTATAACCCTATTTAGAACCCCCAAAACAGCTATAATGTGCACTGTGAACTGAATCTTGATTGGAAAAAATACATAGCAAGAGCAGTATAGATTACATTTACATTTAAACCAGATATTGTTGCCTCTACATTTGTGATCATTATTTTGCAAAAGCAAAAGTGCTTATGGTTATTATTGTCTTCACAATTCACAATTCAAGGGCCTGTACCTGATTTCAGTTTGTTCTAGTCAAGATTAATTCTCTTTACATCATGCATTGTATGGTAAAAGCTGTAAAATAAGAAGAAAATTAGATTGTAAAATTTACTTTCTCAGATAATAACTAATAGGGTCACCTTTCTTTGTCAAATCAGGCACATTCTTACTAAGAATCATGGGAAACCAACTGCCTGACACTGTCCCTGACACTTGATTCTCTGTCATGGTGCATTTTCATGAGTGACAATATCAAATAACAAGCAGAGATTGGAGAATTATAAGGACCTGCATGACACTATCCCAGACAGGGCTGGCAGGGCCCCAGGTGGGGCTAAAAGTTAAAACTAAAACATATTCCCTACTCATGGTTTGGAATCAGGTGCAGGCCCTTTAATAGAAAAGAAAACAATCAATCACAACAGACACCATTCTGGTATTCAAGTGTGAATGAATCTAAGTGAGCCAATTTATATCTTGCCAGTCACTAAACGTTCAGGGGCCAGGGGCTAATAACAGCACAGGGAGGTTCAGATAAATGATAGCTCATGTTAAATCATTACAGAAGAGTATCAGGTCTGAGCTCAGATCCTGTTCATGATGACAGGTAATGATGTTGTTATTAAGAAGACGTCAAAATGAACTGTTTCTAATTCGCTCGAACATGCAGAGCATAAACAGCATAAACAGAATCTTGTTCATAAATTAAATGAGTTTAAAGTGAGTGAGTGGCTTACCAGCTGGTTTCCTTGTGGTCCCCAGGAGGCGTACTGTAGCGCAGCCTTCTCCCTCAGGTCCTGCAGCTCTCTGAAACACACAGCAGTGGTGGTGAGCGCACAGAAGACCAGGTCAATGCCCACAACAGAACTAAAGATGCAACATTTAGAGCAAGGGCTGGTTCATGCAACACTTTTCTATACAAGATTATAGTCTTCAACAGGCAAGCGTTTTCCTTCAAGGCATTTACAGGCAATGATCAATACTGCAGGTCCTACTGAAAACTTTAAAACCAGGTTTACATAAAAATATTGAAGGACTCATCCTCCAGCAGTATTTCACTGAGTCTATGGGAAACATGGATGTCAAGCAAAGACTTAACTTGAGTTTCAGACCATATTGTGGAACCTGCAAAGCAGACGGATGAAAGATGCATGTCTGACGCCATGATGCTCAGATGCTGGGGTCAGTTCTACAGTCCATGGGTCTCATGCCCAGTGCATCCATGCAGTAGCATTCCTCATTCTACCTACCCAGACGCCACATTGTAGATGGCATAGGAGGCTGTGAAGGACTGAGTGAACACCTGGAAGAGTAAACATATCATGCAAACGGGTGTGCAGCACTGAAATGACAGACACATTTTAGTGCTCACACATGCACTGAGTGAATGAGACAGGCCCTAAGCAGAAAGCAACACAAGAGGCTGTGCTTTACTCTGACTCTAAACCTCTGAAGGCAGCACCGCTGGCTGCAGAGCGAAACCAATTACTCAAACACATTGTTAGTACAGAAATGTGTTTTTATTTAAAAATAAAGCAGCAGCAAGTGAAACATTGTGCACGTGCCCATAAAATCACTTTTAATATTTTCAACTTAAATTTTATAAAGCCAGTCATTGAGCACTAAACTTAAGTTATACTGAGGCAGTGTGTTGTACACATTGATATTGCATCAGATCACACAGCCTGGGGGTCATCACAGAAAACACAAAGAGGAGAAAGTTTGAACAGGACTTTTCTCATTAAGTGGCATCATTACAGTTAATATCTATCTCTCAGAGGCTGTCGCAACCCTGACTCCACTGACTCCATCGCAGCTGCTCGATGAATAATTAAATTAACTCGGCGAAACAGATTAAAGAGCAGAATCGATGTGGGTGCTTCAGTATGCGTGTCTGTGTGTGTCTCCAGCTCCATTGATCACAACTTTACCTGATGAATTCTACGTTATTTATTGATCTGCTCTGCTTCTCTCTGCACACAAAGAGAGGGAAGCAGGCTATTTGCCCATTGGCCCTATAAAAGCCTTAGCCTCCATGAAAAGTAGTCCCAAAAGAGATGAAATGTCACATCTTCTGCACAGCACACTTAGCAACAAAATTGGATTTCTTTCTCAGCTGTTTGTTGTGGGGAAATGTAGGATCTAGCACTAGTAAAGCTGCAGGTATACAAGAAAAAATACATGGTGGGATTGTTGTAATACAAATGAAAGGAGAAAGTCCTGATGGGAGGAGGTACAGAGCCACAAATGTAAAACCAAGGAGCAGTGAGGAGAAGGAGCTATCGCTGCTTTTGGTGGTTCTGAATCCTCCAAACCATCACACGAATAACAGTTGTATACACCCAGAAAAGGGATTACAACAAGCGCACCATCCTCCACTACTACTCCATGAGTCTTCTGAGAATTATTTAAACTTTTCAGTCTTTACAGTCAATGGTTTCATCACAACAGTAGCCTACATAAACAAAGCGATTGTACATAGGTAATTGTCGCAGATCATACGTGCGTGCTAAACCAGCACATGTATGATCTGCACTCGTATCATCAAATTTTTCACATGAACCACCTCCAACGCGATATAAACACAAGCACGGAGCAGGGTATAAAACATATTCACCATCAGCAGCACACATCACCTTCACAGGAAGAACAAATATATTTAAATATTACACTGAGTCTTGTCCTTTCGTCAGACAGCAGCTTCAACTGAGCTGTTTTTTTCAGCACTTATAGTTTATGCAAATTAGCCATGTGGTTTTAAGTTTCCTTTCTATAAAACATAAGCAAATTTGAACAAAAATGCATTAATCACATTATACTATTAAACGGGCCGATGTGGCTTTATAGTAGTTGTGCTTAATATGTTGTAATGTTGAGTATATTTATGCTGAAGATTTTAATTAATAATCTGCTGTAGTGTATAACTTGCCAATGAGTATTTGTACATTTTCACTTTGATCTGCACAGGGAATTGTGGGATGCATCATAGTTCCTTACTGCTGGTTAGGAACCTCCCAGTGCTAAAGGAGCTATGAAAAGAAGCATAATTACTCCGTTCCTTACTCGCTCCTAACTTCTCTGATTAATTCGGATGGTCTTATCATGGCTGACGATGACGCACGTCCAGGTCAATAATACCGATAGCTTCCTAGGTGCACTTAACCAATTCGAATGGGGCAATTGTTTTGTTTTGATGATTTTTGTACATACATCATTTTCACTTAAAAATGCATTAGATAACTTTGGGCCTGCTTGTCTCCACGGCGATGTTATTGAACATGAAAAGAAAAGAAAAACATGAATTCTTGCCGTCGATGGGGCGGACTTGGCTCTCCACAGATCTGACTTGTAAAGCAAACCTTATAGATATTGTTGCCCCTCTTATTTGGCTAATTATTGGTAATTATGGCTAAAGCATTTATCCTCCATACCAAAATTAGGCAGTGCGACCACAGCCACAATCAGTGCATGGGATTGTTGGGTCACTTCACTGATATAAGGAAAGATTACACTGTTGCTATAGCAATCGTTTAAATGATAAAAAGTCCTCAAAATGGTGGCTATAAACAGGAACTGGAACTCATGAATATGTTTAATATTACAATTATAACACAATAGATATAGTGAGAAAGGGTGAGCAGGCAGGTCAGCCTGCGCGTATATGTATGCATGTATATCCTTGTAGGTTTTCTTTCATATATACCGTGCAGTAGCAACTTGCTCAGCACTTTCCCAAGACAAATTCCCCTTTGGGCATATTTGATTTGAAGTTGTAAGAAGCTGCACATGAAAGCCATTGAGAACAAACCCTAACCACTTGATAGAGCGAAGAAAACAACCAGGAAAGGCACAGAAAGGTCAAACGCTGCAGAAAACAAGTACAGTCGACAAAACTCATCTCAACCATTCTTCAAGGGCACTGCCACCTGTACCACAGTTATGATCTGCTTATAAATGCCATGATTCCCACCATGATTTAACATTGTAAAAACTGCTGCGGAGGTGAGCACAATCCTATGTCGAGGTGATAAACTGCGGTACCCTGAGCATCTGTCTCGGGGAGGCTCGGAGAATCTTAATGTGATTGCCAGTAACGTGTCATAAATCCTGCACATCGCTCCTCCTTATCCGCTGTTTCTACGTGAGCTGTACCTGCCCCCTCTACAGTGAAACACCAAGGGATTCTGGGTTATAAAAAATCAGATTACAAGAGCGTAGGCTTGTCATGATAACGCATTTTGAAGTGCAATATATAACTGAAGAAAATATAGATGATAAACAATAATACTGAATGCCATTATGCCACTGACACCATAACCCTAAGGCAGGGTTCCACCCAAAAACTATTCTATATGTACAGCACACTGTAATTAATGAAACACTTAATAAGTCATAGAAGTTATTTATTCAATTCTCTACATTTAAAAACATTCCCTATTAGTACAAAGAAAAAGCACCCATGATAAATATTGACCCCACAAAATAACTGTTCCATTTATCATGTATTGAACAATAAGTCAATAGTAATTATCATGACTGACCTCGAAGAGTGAGAGAAGCCGTGAAAGAATTAAAGTAGTAAAAAAATTAAACCGACTCTTTAGAGCTTTTAACCCATGCTACAGTTGGTTCCCCTTCTCATTTACCCTCTCGAAGTTGTATTTAGTGTGATTCATGCATCTTTATACTTCTGTATTCAAGACGTCATTGCTCCAATCACAGCCTGTTTTGCACCGCCACCAGTATACGGCTAGTGCTCTGTGCTTACTTGGTCCTATAATTTAATTTTCTTAAAATCTGTGATATGTGTAGTATTCGGCAGCGCTGCGCATTCATTTTGGCTTTTTTTGCTCTACTTGCTAGCGTGATGTGCAGCTATCCATCAGTGGTGTCAAAAACTTCACTTCTCTTTGTTATGGTGTTTACGACAACGTCAGCTCTCATGGGGCAATGCCTTTTTTTAGTCTTTTTAGATCAATATTATGATTTAAAATGTCCAAATTATAACATAATAATCCACAGGTGTCATAGATTATAACTATATAGCAGACTCACATAGCTCATATAGCACAATGTTTTTTTTAAGATTAGTGTTTTGCAATCATGATGAAAAATATTCTTACTGTAGTGTTTCTACTAACGCCATCTCTAGCTGCTCCCGCTCCATGAAAACATCAAGGGATTTTAGGTTATTATAAATCAGACTACAAGAGCAAGAGATGCAGTGAAAGAATTAAGAAGAAGAAAGTTGCAAATGTTATAGTTGTGATTTGTTTCAACTGAGAACTAGAAAAAGCTCTCACTGCTAAAATGTGATTTAAAGTAGGTTGATTTGTTAAAATGTTGAATGTTTATGTGCACAAACAAGTCAACAATGCACAGATTGCCTGGGTGGCTTGAAAACAACTTTGTAGTCTGTATAGAACGTATTATTAACTGTCGAGATCAGCAGCCTCATGCAAGCTCATGGAACCAGAATGATAGTGTTGTGGCAACTTCCAAAATGTATTTATTTATTTATTTATTCAAAGAAGGCCCATTGATATCCATCATTCAGAAGATACAAAGGACACAGAGGAGGGACACTGTTGTCCTGAGGACTGATACTCTCCTAAATCCGCCCTGACATAGGATCTGCTGACCTTACCTTGAGCAGTGCTCCTGTTAAGCTGTACTAAGACCTTTGATTAAATCACAAAGGCGACTGTGAAGCGCAGTAGAAATGTTGCTGCAGCTAAACTTGTATTTCCTTTGGGATCAATAGTGTCTATATATCTTGTAATTATCTATCTCTTTTTCAAGGGGGTCTTACAACACAAAGACAAAGATGGTTATACATGTACACAACACCAGAACATTTAACGATACATGCAACACATAACATGAATACTAAAGTGTCTGTGTTTGAGTGTAGAATAGAATATGATCGTGAAAATATCAAAGGATTAGACCAAGATTTTTTATAAATTGCAATATTATCCAGCCCTATTCCATTATCCATACAACATATTTCATGTTTGTATAGTATATGTATAGCAGTAACATGCAGCACCTCCCTCCCACTCTCTCCAACAAAACATCTTTCTATACCTATTACCTACTCTATTCCCCCACTCTGTGTAAACACTGGGGGATCTATTTCTTGGCGTATAGAATTCCACAGACTATATGAAGATGCAGTGACAAAAGAATTACACAATTACACATGCTCTTTTTCTACTGGAGAGAGTAGATATCATTGTTCCACTGCAGGGTAGCAAACAGTGCTTAGAAAATAGCTTGCTTCCTTTGTATATTGTCCCTTTCTCTCACTTGCATTTTCAGCCTTTGATACCCCTATCGGCGAACACTGCTGCAGAGCTTCGTTCACTATTTGTCTTTAAACTGAGAAATCTTGGCAGGCATGCTCCATTGTCTTACACTTCATCCCTCCCTAAGTCCCAAACTATATATTTCTATCTCTCTTTTTGAGAAATACCCTCCTCTGTTTCTGCTTAATAGGCTGTGTTCACTTTCTATAGTTTAATAATGTCATAATTTCAGATGGAGAGCAGGGGCCTATATAACTCTGTGGGAGATTTGAAGAAATATCCAAATTTATAATCCACAAATGTTAAACCATATCATTATTTGCGATTGGTTCTATGATTGGGCAGATTCAAGTGTTGGTACCTGATTTTTTCCCTGTGTTACTGATAGAGAAAAGTTTGAACTAGAATTCTGACCTGTCCTCCAGCTCAATTTTAATCTATGGGGATTATAAAATATCGTGATATCATGTGAACCCAACCAATTCAAACAGACACAGCCCCTAAGGATGAGTTGTCCCTATGTGGTCGTATCCTTTACCTCAAAATGCATGCTCTCGTATGAAAACCAATTTATTTTCACCCGCTGGTCACAAAAGCTTGCCTTGAAGCATTTAAAGGCAATATAAAATCCCTTTACTTGCTCCCACTCTTCTCCTATCTCTCACCACTGCAGTGCTCTCAACCCCATAGCATCTCCTGTCATTCTCTGATAACTATTCTGATTGATTTCAACTGTGGGCATCATATAGTATCTAAGGCCAAATGGTGCATAACACATTTTTCTCTCCTTTCTACCCTACCCCCCGACTCTCACTATCTCCTCCTCTCTCTCTCTCTCCCTCTTTCTCATTCCCTCCCCACTTTTGAAAGCGATTGCAAACTGCCTTGCTCAGCATAAATTCCCCTTGAGATAGACAGAGCAGAAGAGAGTGAGAAGATGGGCCATGGGAGAAGAGGTGAATGAATTAGCACATAAATGTCGACCAGG
This sequence comes from Periophthalmus magnuspinnatus, assembly GCF_009829125.3. Taxonomy (NCBI): domain Eukaryota; kingdom Metazoa; phylum Chordata; class Actinopteri; order Gobiiformes; family Gobiidae; genus Periophthalmus; species Periophthalmus magnuspinnatus. Next base: position 7,473,038 of record NC_047132.1, read on the forward strand.
CACACTTGGTATATTGATATAATTCCTAAACATGATTGTGGGTGGCACTTCACTGCTCCTCAGTGTACACAACAGAAGGAAATTTTCAACATTGAATAATTGTACTTTATTTAATATAACCTTTTGTTTTATATTTTTTTCCTGATATATATCCAGACCATTGTAAAAAGATTCAGGAAATGTCCACTGTTGTCCTATTTAAGTATTGTTTTCACTATTGATACTTGTTCAACTCTGTATCTAGTTTTGATACTAGTTTTACTGTCGATTAATATCTGGGTATCTTTTTTTTTTTACATTCCTGTGTCCTCTGTAGGTAACAATATCTTTCCTGTGTTATTAAGAAACTTGCTAACCCATAGACGAGCGCTTCTGTCCAATGCATGAAGCCAAGTTTAAGTGTTAAAAAAATGCGCAAAATTGTTCAGCCCTAATGTAACCACTTTTGTCTCAAAAATTAAGCTAGGAATGATTGGAATAAGCAAGTTTTAAAAGCTAATTTAAGAAGATATCTTGGAGTATTGTTCTATACATAATCTGGTAACTGTTTAGATCTCTACAAACATGTTCAGTGATGCATGCATTTTCTGTATTATCCATTTATATTTCTGTCTTCTTTCAAATATTAATACTCCTGGAGCTGTTTACAATGTGAGCTGGGAACTGAATCTTGATCAAAACAATACATTATAAATCTAATCAAAAAACGCAACAGTTCCCAACAAAATAGCAATTAGACAAGTTCAGTGCCGGGTTGAACTTATGTTAACAACTTCATACTTCATTAAAACAACAATGACAGTATGCAGTGACTAATTACATCTGAACAAAACATGAAATGATTAAAAAGGGGAAGTTTGAAGAAAAACTATGAGTCAGAAATGAACAGTAGGATAATTTAAATAAAATGTGGTGCTGAGGGGTTTCATTCGCCCCTTAATTTACTTTCCGTAGCGATCAGACATTACACAAGCTAGCTCTGCCCTTTGAGGAAAGAGCCAGTGTTTATTAATGCAGATGGAGTTTGCACAGTGGAAAAGCTGCATGGGGTTGGTAACTATATGGAAAACCCAAGCTCCATAAAAATAAGAGCAGAAATAAGGACTCGATTAGGGCTGCAAGATTAATTGTAATTGAATCAAAATCGCAATTTGAATGGACGCAATTGGTAAAGGCTATAATATTTGAAGTACCATAATTTCCTCCACAAACAACATGCGTAAAAAAACGGCTAACCCTTTAGTTTAGATCTGTATAAAAATGTCCTGAAATGTGATTCCTGTGTTCCATGTTTAAATTTTTTTGTCAATTCTTCTAAGCAAGGCAAGTTTAAAACATAATACGCAAATTCGCAATCGCAATGTTTGTCACATAAATCCCAATTAGATGTTTTTTTTTTACCAGAATTATAAGATACTGGTCAATTACAGATCAAGAACTAAAATCTGTTTCATGCAAATTAAAATAAATGATGGTGATTATTTTACCAATCAAAATGATTTATTTTGAATGTATAAGCTGAGTAACTAACAGAAAAAAACTTAATTGTGAAAATTTAGAACATGTAATGTGTTTGTATGATCCAATATTATAAATGAGCATTGAACAAAGGTTGAAATCAGCCAAAAGGCCCTATTTACCAGTAACTAAGATTTGCAGAGTAGAGCTAAAGGAGCACTACGTAACTTTTCTGATGGAGTTTGCCACCTCCATGTAAAGTTATTACTTGTTTCACAGTATGGCATTAAACAAGTATACAGGTGACACAACCAGGTTACAGTTACAAGCAAAAATGCATGTTTTTCAAGTTAAATAGATATGTTTACTCTGGAACATTCCAGGCAAAGCAATAACATCTCCATGGAGACAAACAGAGCCTGTACCCAATTTCACCCCATGTATTTGAGCAAAATGAGTTTTGCCCCAGTACAGATAAGTTATGAGCAGCGCTTGAGGTCAAAATGAGTCCGCTGTGTTATGTCTGCATCTAATAATAAAGCATTTTACAAATCGCTTAAAATGAACTAGTTCTAGTTAATCAAGATTTTGTGGTGTGGTTTGATAAATATTATACATTGTCACTATGAATAATCAGTCTCAACATTTGTGTATTTCCCTTGTGGATACTTCCATTGAGAACACCATATAATTGATACAGGAATCGTGCCTCCTGCTCCCACCTGAGACAATGACAACAACATATTATCCTGCCATTTGTAAACAGCCAAATGAGTGGAGAGAGATCAGAGTCCTGCAGCCCTGCTCTGCAAAACCACCTGCGATTGTGATTCTCGTCAGATCCTCATTAAAATTCCCTCCGATGCAGCGAGCAGATTTCATTACACCAACTTTACCTCGTCTTCATCGCCTTGATCTCACCCCCCTCTTCCCGTGTTACCCCCCCCTCTCCTGCTATTACCAGCCCCGCTTCCTCTCTCCTTCCCTCCCTCCTCCCCTCTCTTATTCCATTCCATTGTCATCAACCATTTCGCACAGATCAGTTGGAGCTTTTCTCTAGTAATCCCCCAGCACCACCACAACCACTATTGGACTGGATGATGTGAGAAAGAAATGAGATAGAGCTGCAACAACTGGTGGGATTACATGTGACTAGTCGTTGATATAACTGATAGGCAACTAATTAGAGATAAGTGGTGATCTGGAGTATGGACAGGCAAACAAATGGAAACAACTTTATTAAAGGGTGAACAATTTCTGATTTTGATGAAAAATACCTTCATCTTTAAGTCTTTTCTATCAAGATCTTGTTACTTTTATAATCAATGGAGGAACGTTTGTTTTTTCTTCACAGAGATATCACTTTTAGCATCAAAAATACCCATAATTGAATAAATGTAAGTCTGATAAGTTTAATATCATACTGTGTAACCATAGACTGTATAAAGAAGTGGACTAAGGGAGTGTGATGTCACCCATAGCATTCAGCTCCAGTCAAATGAAGCTCATCAAGATTAGCAGTTATAGGGGTGAATCTGGAGCTAAGTTCCATATTAGGAATTCCAGCTGTGAGTATCATAGCAACCAAAGAGCCAATCCAGAGTGCTGTTAAAGGCAATGCCTACGTTACGGTAGGCGCTTAGCAATGCTGTCAATCAAACCTGTTGCTAACGCTGGTAGGAGCAACCTCATGGAAAGAAGGTGCTGGATATGTCTCTTATTAATGTTGATATCTTGAGTTACAGACACAATAACAAAATAAACACACCAGGATCATGTAGAGCGGGTTAATACGAACATTTTAAGACCAAGATGAGGAGATAACATCTCCATGGAAGCGAACAAGCGTGTACCCCCAGCAGAAAATTCACATGGTGCACCTTTAAGTTGCCTAAAATGTACGATAGAAAAAAAGTACTGTTTGTTCTTCCGTTACAGTCCTAATACCTCACACAGATCATAGCATTTAACCATAGTTTGGAAGTAACTTAATATATAATTTTCACATGCTAGATTCAACAAGGGATATTAAAATACAAAATGTACTACGCCCTGCACTAGTCATTATACAAACAGAAAAACAACTTAACCAGGACCAACAAAAGGCTGAATTAGATGCATGTTAAATGGTACGGATCTTTTTTAAAATGCAAAACGCTTTTTAAGCTTTGTAAAAATCTACTTTAATCGGATAAGAATTACAAAATTGCAATACATTCACTTTCTTTCTTTATGGCTATTGCCCTTGCTGGTAATGTGATAATTTGGCGATATTAAGCACTAGCAGTCCTAACCACCACCACTGTGAGCCAGCTTTAATATTCAACTCCCCATATGTTCCCAGTCACTTGGCAGGCTGCATTACAAAGCTGTAGACTGCAGCAGTAGCACAATTGGCACTCGCTCTCTACCTCCTCCTTTTTGTCGTCTCTGGCTCACTGCTCCTTTGTTGCTTCTTTGATTAAAATGCCTGTCACAGTAGTTTAACAGTGACACCACAAGCCTCAACCACATACAAAGCTTTGATAGTGGAGGATAATTAATGGGCTATGGGTCCTGTTCTCTGCAGGTAGTGGCTGCTTAAGTCCTTTTGTGAGGTAATTGGGAGTAAATATAACACAAAAGAAAAGACTCACCGGTCGGATGTCATACGCCAACAGGACAAACCTCATGTCTGCAGAAACCTGGAATCTGGTCTTAGACAGGTCCTGGGAAAGAGGGAGGATAATGAAGGATAAGTAGATGTATACTGTTGGATTTCTATAAGGATGCTTTATATAACAAACTGTATTTAGTTCATATAGTACTGAGTACTGAACTGCACTGAAAACCCATCTCTTTAAAACTGTGTCTAAAAAGTGTCTTTTAAGGGCTTTGTTTTCATACAACAATACTGCATAGTTCAGATTTGCCCTGAGCTACTGCAACTATTGGCAGACCTGACTTGCATGCTTTTTGTATTATGGTAAAGAAGAAAGATTCCTGTCACAAGGGGTCATAGGGCAAACCAGCTGCCCTGCTTTCTGTAACCAAACAAATACTGTGACTGAACGAGGCAGTGATTGAATTCAGAAATTTAAAGGTGTGGTGTGTATTTCTCTAGTAGAGAGGCCTCTTGCTTGTCTTCATGGTGATGCTGTAGCTTTGACTGGAATGTTCCACAGTATGGCATTGACCTTATTAATCTATGGATTAAAGGAGACCCCTGCTCACAATAAGAATTCATGTTTTTTATGGTATTTTTAGCAATAAAATACTTGTAATTGAATTATACTGTGGAACATTTCCAGCAAAGCAATAACATCTCAATGGAAACCACCAGAAAAGTTATGTAGAGCACTTAACACAAATGTTTTTAAAAGCAATATTGACAGAATTATTTGACATTGTTCAACTATTAATCATTCACAAAGGTAAACAAGAAAAACATTCTGAACCTTAGGATGGCACATTGACCTTTGATTTATAATTGTGAATCAGTTAATCAAAGTAGAACCTGTTGCTTGATTACACCACCATCAAATGTATGTCCCCATGTACATTAGGGCGTGTTACTACATCTGTATCTGAATACTACAGAAGAACACAGATTTCCAGAAGAACATTTGAACAACATCCGAAACGTCGCACCCGATCAAAGCAGAGACGAGAGACTTGTTCCCAACCTGACAGCGCGGGCCCGATATGAGCTCCTCCGTGTGACCCATATAAGTCAGATGTGTCGTGCTGCGGCGCTGTACAAAATGAAGCCCCCGCTCTGAAAATTCTCTTTGAAGGAACATGCTAGGCCTATGGAGCAGCCAGATTGTGTGTACTATATGTGTGTGTGTGTGTGTGTCTATATATGTGTGTGTGGGAGGGTGGGGGGTAGACTGAGTAGACTGTCACCTTGGCAAATCTGTTTTTATCAGGGTTGTCATGTGATTTTCAGGGAGCAACAAGCGACCAAGAGAAAAAAGCCTAAAACAAGCTATATAAAAATAAGCCCCCAAAAAAGCAAATAGCTAAACGTTGTGTGTCTCTGCTGTACAAGCGCTGAGATGCAAATATTTGTAATCATATATTTAACATTATTAACATATAAGAAGCCTCATAGCAAGTTTTGCCCACAATTAGTTTTGCTTTTCTTTAGCCAATCAGAAAGACTTTTACATCCAAAAAAATACAAACCTCCCCAATCACCTTATTGACATGGGCAGTTTATTTTTGTATTTTCCGAAAAATGTGATTGAGGCTCACAATATTTAAAACATTAACAAGTTATACTTGTTAATATTGGGTCTATTAACGTGAAATAGAACTGTTGTAGAATAAATTGTAGTAGCCTTTTTAATTATAGAGAAGAAGCATGACGCTGAAGTTCTAACGCAGGAGAAGTTTATTTGCCGCCATCTTATGGGACCCTGCACCCAGAGACATGAACCCTCAAAACATTGTCATAGTGTTGTCTATTATAGTCTAGTACAGTCCAGTCTGGCTATGGTTCCATTGTAGGGAGTATTATACCTCTGATGATGCAAGCTAAAATAACAAGGATTTAGCTGGCAGTGAGTGCCATCAGTATAGCACAGAAATGGAATTTCTCTAACAGGAACATTATCTTTGGTTTTGTAATGTTTTGTAATTGTTTTCTGTGTTACCTGTCTCAGAACAACAGATGGAAAATAGCACTTTTGCTATAATGAGGCATATCGGTTTCTGCTAACTAACAGGGCAGTCAGGCAATACTGAATCTATCAAATGTCATTTCCATTGGATTTACGCAGACTTAATGGGCAGAGAGTGTTACCAATGTAAGCACTAAAAGCTCAAAATCACCTAAAACTTCATTAACATTTAGAGCAGCACTATTACCATACACACAGATTACAGCCATGTTTCAGTTGTTAAAACATTTCTTAGAGTCCATTATGTTTGATCTATATGTTAATCATACATTTTGATTAACATATTATGCATAACTTGCTATAACAAAGCCAAATTTGGGCTTTAAAATGCAGCTGTACCGCTGTTAGATGTTTGTTATTCCTGACACCACAGCTGACAGTAAAGACAAGACTGTTCTGATATCTGAGCAGTTTATGCATTTCCTTTGGATTTGTTTACATTAGGATTAAATCCAATATGGCCGCAGGGGGTGTATAGGTCACGTGTCTAGCATGAAATGATTTACACTGTAACTGTTACAGTGTTACTGTTACAATATGCACTGTCCCCATGAAGTAAACAGATAAAGGTTAAGGTTATTGGACTTAGACTTTGATGCACTTTATTGATCCACAAGGAAAATTATTGAAATTATATCTCAGGACTCTCAGCTGTTAAAATTCGCAAGTGACTTTACCAAAAATAAAAAAGTCGCTATAAAGAAGCCGACTTGGCAACTCTTGTATTTATCTGCAGCCTCAGCCTCTGTAAGCACCTCTCTATCCACCAGTCAATGGCTGTGCTCGTGTGTAAATATGAAGCGATCGATATGTGGACCTGTTTGTGTGGGTGTAATAACTCACCAGGGAGCAGTTGTCCAGCAGAGCGGTGGTGATGTTGCTGTTCAGACTGAATGATAACACATGGCCTTCTCTGGTGCGCAGCCCGACTTCATTATCTAAAGACAGTTTGAAAGTTATTCAAATCAAACTTTGGTGACACCTATTAACTGTTATTAGGTGTAATTGGTATGTTAGTTAGTGGTTATTCACATATTATCTGGTGTTTATACAGATCGTATTAATGGTGTTAGAAAAAATACTTTGAAAATATATATATTTTAGGTAGTAGTAGGTAGGACCAAGAATCTTTAATTAAAGCCAAAGTGTGTCACTTTTTAGTAAAAAAAAATATGCATGTTTTTAATTGCTAATTGTTAAAGCTAATGATGGGATGACTAATTGTAATCATGACTTCTCATTACCTAATCTACTGTCTAACCTAAATGATCTGTAGTGTTGCCTGTGATTTGCTGTATTAGTTGTTTATGTAACAAAATTGTGAAAATACCAGTAAAATAAAGAAATAAAAACTTTAGCTGCAAGGCAAATGTTCCAACAAATTGCCCAATATAACATTCCCCTTTTTTCTAATCTAGTCAATGTAGTTTGTCAGTCAGTTCTATAGTATGAAGCTCTCTCTGAAATTTACAGGCCTGAGATAAGTCCTATGTGATGGAGTCATATTGAACTGCATGAGCTATTTGGTCGAAGGCCCTTATTCAAAACAATCAACATTTGTACTCTCATCTTAAAATGTTTAAAATGACCAGATAAACAATTATGATTTAATTACAATGGAGACGTGGGATTAATTACATTGCCCATCTTATTTTATCTTGCCTGCCCATTTTTCCCACTAATAGAAAATATGCCTACACAGTTCATATTGCAGTATTTTTGGCAAACAAACAAAATAAACTTCATGTTAGTTGTCATATTGTCATATTGATAAATTAAATGAAAAGAACGTCTTCTCATTTGCATTTTAAGTTGAAAACAACTTTCCCCTGCATGAATTATAGATGAAAACAGGGATGTCATAGAAGACAAATAAATAACAGAACCAATTATAACAGGAAATGTGTTTGTGAATATACGAAATAGGAAAACCCTTTTACTTAGACACTGATCCATACCATTCAGCCATACCACTGAGGGGTCATGAACTTTGAACTCTTCACTCTCAATGTCCTCCATGGTCAGGTGGGAGCGCAGTAACAGGTGGGACTCATCTGTACACACAAAAACAATGCAAATATAAGAGGATGGAATAAGTAAAATTTTAAATACAGTTTTCCAGACAAACTGCAATTTAGATTTTTAATTTGTATAGTCTTGTAGCTAACAGAACGTCATTCACCTCTTCACAGGAGTAATTCACTTGTTAAGGCTGCTCTTAATACAAAAAAGGAAGATAGTATAAATGAACAAGTTCCTGTAAAATTACCCCTGCAGTTTAATTGTTCTTCAGAAACATGTTCTGAAATGTAATTCTTGTATTTGTTTATCAGTTCATATTTCAGTCCTTTCTCAAACTCTCTGGCAAGTTTAAAATGAACACTGAACCCAGAATTACATCACGAAAATACAATTAAATATATTTCCACAGTACTTCAGACATAGCAGATATTGACAATAGAATGTTATTGAACACATGGGATGAGTTACACAGCCTGGGGATGAAGGACCTGTGATATCTTTTATTCAATATAGATGTCGTTTTTCTTTACAGTGTCTCTGCTGATTCACAGTCTGGCCCATTTATATGACTAACAATAGTTTGAATTCATGTGGTGTCAATGGGTTCTATAGTTTGAAATTGAAGTAAAGAACTGGTAAAGCAACAGGCAAAGCAAGGCAAGTTTATTTATACAGCACAATTTGTCCACAAACATTAAAACCACAATAAAAACAAATCAAAACATATATAATCATCATAAAACTAACTTGAAAAGAGATTAAATGAGAAAATGCAGTTTGACCTGGTTTATGGCTAATATCTCAACATCTTTAAATAGTGGAGATATTGCTGAGTTATACAAAAATGGCCATACAAACATCTCTAAATGATCTGCTGTAGATTAAAAAGATGATCATGCATTTGTTATTCTGTATTGTTCTGCAATTTTGCACTTGAAGCTTGAGTGTTCAGAAAAATCATGTTTTCACCTACTCCCTATCTCTGCCCAAATCCCTGAAATTAGTTAAGACTATTTGAAAAATTCAGACTCTGGGTCATATATTTGCTAAAATGTCACATGCTATACACTACTTTTCAAAAATAGAATGATAATCCGCTGCTTGTTACGATGAAATGCAGTTATGAAAAGGTCGGGCCAATCAGTTCTGCAGTTTTGAACAGTCAAAAGTCTCATTTCTATTATTAAGCTGTTTTAGATGAATATTTTGGTTTACAATGAACATTATACACCTATAATATACTTAATAACTTATATATAATATAAGTTATATATATATATATAATTTGATACTAATTACCTGTAAAAAGCACAATATGCCTTCTTTGATGCAAAGTTGTATTTAAAAGAAACATGAATCATTATTCGTGGCACGTTCTTACCTGGAGTGAGGAGGATGACAGAGAGAATGACCAGAGACATCACAGCGAGGATCACCACCATCGCAATGCCTATGCCTTTCCAGTTCCTCGGTGGACCGTCTGAGCTGCCCAGGTCCTGAACACAACACACACAGATACAGTATGAATGTATGTATGAGATTTACATTTCATTATTATTACAAGAGAGATGGATGGATGCATTTTTAGAACCCAGCTCAATTTTATGTAATTTTCAAATTACTTTTTCAACTTGATTGATACGCCAAGTAACATACAAATAATAATTACAAAGACACAAAAACTGTCATAAGCACTTTCAAAAGTTAAAATAAATAATATATAAATGTATGTGGATAGGGGAGCGGAGGGGATATTAGTGCTGCTTCATTTGCAGAGTCTCAGAGCCGTGCCTGGAGGATCCATACCAGTCTTCAGTCTTCAGCTGCACACATTAATCTGATTTAACTAATTTACGAATAAGAACGGCATAAAATCACTTCACATGAGACACCAGGCCATAATTACAGCGGCAATTTACACCAAACTGTGAGTTTTTTCCATCAAGATGTGAAGTGGATGAGTGAAATGCTTTTTTTATGAACAAATTTGAAGTAAATGAGCCACAACAAAATATTAAAGTAATATTAAAACGACAAAGCAAAATGCTGAAACACAACTGAAATAACATTAAAAAGACTTACTGTAAAAATCAGACAAATTAAAGATAACTATGTAAGATTCCACAGTATAGCATTTAACTCATCTATCTTGCATTTATTCGATTTAGCAAATTTTGTGATCATGGTAGAAATAGACTGATGTATCTGTATCTGAACTTTTAAGCTGTCGGCATTAAGTCTTAAGCACAGGCTTAAGAAGATTTTGTTTGGCCAAACAACTGCCTAAAAAATACACGCAAACCTTTATTTTAACACAAGACATTGGACAAACAGCATTGTTTGTGTTTTTACCACAAACAATGTATCTGGTTTGTCTGGTTTGAATGGTTAAATTACATAATTTGGGGAAGATAATCAATATTGAGTCTAGTTTCTAACCAATAAGCCATGAAAAACCCCACATCAGAGCTCTAGTTCATTGCTAGTATACATACATAAATAGACAGATAGATAGATAGATAGATAGATAGATAGATAGATAGATAGATAGATAGATAGATAGATAGATAGATAGATAGATAGATAGATAGACAGGCAGACAGGTAAGTAGGTAGGTAGGTAGGTAGGTAGGTAGTTTATTAATCCTAGGTTAAATCAGATGTCCGGTATAGCAATCATGCCAGGACTCCTACATTTAAAATTGAAAAACGTTACTGGCAATAGTAATATAGTGCTCAGGTAATAGGCCTAATAAAAATAGACATTCATTTTTGTCCTTATCGACCACCCCAGCCCTATTATTCACAATTAAAAACGTCTAGCACTGGCTCCCATTTGTGAGTAGAAGGCATATGCCCAGTGAAGTGTGAGAGCTCAATCACAGAGCTCCATAAAACTGCCTTTGTAACGACTACCCACAGGACCTGACCCTGGCTCCTTCCCCACTTCGGTCACCTTCCTCTGGGCTACAGAAGCACAGGCTATGGGTGTGTGTGGATGGGATGGATTGTTGCTCTTATCATGCTCCACCATCACCATAACACCAGCTGTCCACAAAACAGTGCCATACGCTGCCTCCACTTCCTGTGCACATGGCCATGGAATAAACGTAACAGCTTTTGGCATTAGAATATCAAAGCAGCAAGACAATTTTGTGTTGGGGCTTCTGTCGCTTTTAGTGCGTTTTTAAGCAGGAGTAAATGTTTAGGATGAGGACAAACTTTCAGCACAATTTGCAGCTAAGTGGAGTTATTTGACACAAATCACTGCAAAAATCTAGTATAACTAATAAATAAAAATCTATTATAGTTATCAGTGTTGTCACAATACTAAAATTTCTCAGACTCACTCAGTGTCAAATAGGAATAGAGCCAATAGTCAATACCGATTCCGATACCACAGTGAAAACAGGTAGGTTCCATAGTAGTCCACGGGGGTACACTAGTCTATGTGGTGTTATAGTTGTTCAAGATTGGTCGAGATCTGTCCTGTGAATGTTTTAATAGCCCTAAGAGTCATATTGGTTTTCACACAACTTCCTGAGTTGTTGAAGTAACAAGAGCTGAGTGTGGCACATCATCAGCAAGACCGATGACAGTCCTGAGGATAAGTTCAAGGTAAATACATCTCACTGAAAAAGTTGACTTCCTAAACGAAAATCAATATGGCTATCATAAATGAAGACAAGATGAATGTTACCAAAGTAAAAATCTGCAATAATGTCATACTTCAGACCATCTTTTTTATAGTATTAAATAATTATCAAAGTGCACACCTCTAAGCTTGCACTGCCCCAAACAGATTAGACAGGATCTTACAATATAGATTTTTGAGGTTGAAAATTCAAAATAAGACACAGTCTAGCTTGACAATTAGAGATTTGAACTGGCAACCACCCGGTTGGTGAGCAAATGAATGACCCAGTGGAGCAAGGCAAAAACTCATCTAAAATGTTCACCTAAGCTACTTATTTCATTACAGCGTAGGGCCTGCAATTAGCAAATCGCAAAGGCTGCTATTTTTTAAGTACCATAATTTCCTCCACAAACATCAAAATATCCCATCTTATTCTGCATAAAATTAGTTAACCTTGTACTTTAAATATGTACAAGCATTCTGAAATGTGATTCTTGTATTAGTTTATCAGTTCATATTTCAGTACATTTGTTCATTTTGGTTGTGTTTAAAATGTGTAGTTTGAGCAGAACCCCAATATTAAAACATAAATACCAATTTGGGAAGATGGAGAATATATCAAATTATACTAAAATCGGACTCTGGTCGTTTTGATGTTGAACAAATGTTTCATAGTTTATCCATATCTAGTCCTGTACTGTTTATTTATAGATAGTGTCTCATCTCCAATAGGTCATTCCAACATTGTGAAATATTCAGATTAGAAGACTCACCGGCCACACCTGTTCCAAACGCGTGGGGCAGTTTGTGTGAGAGCTGTGGAGATTGATGCCCCTCGCGGTGTATATCTGCTGGCCCTTTAACACAGACCTTTATCTCATTCTCTGTAGCTCTTGGCTCACGACGCACTGCTATTAAACGCTGCAGATAACCAAAGCTGCACAGAGATGGTGAGCAGAATACATGAGTAAAAGTCCACACTAAGCACTTTCCCTCATGGTAATTCATTGTATATGGTGATGCATAAACATTTACACAACTCTGCTATAAAGAGACATGTCCTGCCTCTTCCTCTCCAAAACAATAGATTAGGGCTGGAAACTACAAGCTGTTATGGTTTGCAAGGGGGCTGAGTGATATGGTGATAATTATCTACTATATATCTAGGTTAGATAAAATACTTAAAGAGGGGGTATGCAAAATGGTTGCCTGAAGAAATTGTAGATGTCATCCATGCATGTTTGAGTAATTTTGTAATCTTTCCCAGGCCCTATTTGATCACTCCTTACGTTAGCTGTAAGCTTCTATGCAATGCTCAGCCCACAAGCCTTACTCCCACATGACAATTCTCCATAAATATACAAAAGCATGATACACAACTGTGTACAACAAGTATGTAAACCTGAAGCCCCCTGTCTGAAAACACCATAATACTGTCGGAGATTTGTCTGGAAATTATAACTATTTAAAAAGAGGTACCGCCAATTACACAATCACACTGACACATTAATACAGGCAAGGTGGGTGAAGTGTATTACTCAAGGACAAATGATCGAAAATTATGCATTGCCAGAAGTGAAAATTAGGGCTGAACAATGCAATAAATTCCAGAGCATACAAGATTGAATATTTTGTTGTTTGCAGAGGAAATTATGAATTGCCGTCTTTGTGACCATTCAAATTTTTATTCAGAATTTCAGGGAATCAACAACCTGCAAGTATGAGGCCAAACCTCTCTATCAACTGGCCTTAATTTATCAAGGTAAGTTATTATGAACATGCAGTTACAATATTTGTGAAAATTACAGTAAGTTCCCTCACTACCTAGAGATTGTTCTGATACAAACCTCTAGCTCAGTGTTTCTCAAACTGTGGTACGCAAACTCCTTCTAGTGGTACATGAGGTCCTCTGTAGTTCTAATATTTGTTTAATTTAAAGTCAAATTTGTACACTTTTTGGTCCTCTTTGGGTTATTGCTTAGTTAAAACTATTAGAGTAATCATGTAGCCCAACTCTAGACCTGTTTCAGTCTTGGTTTAGACCTGGAATTATACCATTATAAACCTATTTTAGATGTGGTGGTACTCGGAAAGCCATATCTTTTCTTAAGTGGTACTAGATGTGAAAAATTTGAGAAGCACTGCGAGTCTAACCAATATGTTCCTTGTGCAGCCAGATATAGAGCTGTAATGGGATGCACCGCTCCTTCACTCCCATGGGCCCGAACATTAAGCCCCAGTTCCAATTAAGGTCGTCTCACAGTTAAAACCAACGAAGAATCCCGTATTTGTTTGAATGAGGAGTTTTGTCAGACTTGCAAATGAGCCCCAGATGCAGCGAAGTGAATCCCCGGAGAGAAAGAGAAAGAGAGAGAAAGACAGAGAGACCAGGATCTAATGCAGCACATAACTGCTGCTGCTGTAGTGATGGAGCTGGTCAGTCAGTATGTTTACATGCACAGAGAACCCCAGGTGCGCTAAACAACCAATTTCAAAGTCAGACCACTGTTGCAGGTCTACATGTAGGACAAAGAATCAAATAGATGTAAACGGGGGGCTAAGAGATGTTCAGGTGCGTCTGGTAATTTAGCATTACCGCTAATACTTTGCAGCTATATTTACTAATGAAAATGGCTATTCTACGTTGACACCCAATTTTGGCTGGCTAGGAATTGCATTATAAAGTTATTTGCTCTCCGCAGCTACTTCCACTTTTACATTTCATAAACACGTCTGATATAAACATGTGTAATATGTTCCTGACTGTTTCTTACAGTCTGCTCTTAGTGTAATATGAATAGGGCAGCAGGGATCTGACTAGATACAGACTTCTCCAGATGTGTTATTGGGATCTGGGAGAGATTCAAACTACCGCACCTCAATCATATTTCTTGGATTTACATGCATGTTGAACAATCGGTTTAAACTGGGTAAGGTCAGATATCCAGCTTTCCTAGCGTGCAGGTAAACATACACACTTATACACTTACGCATGGCTAATGCTAAATTACTAGGCGCACCTGAATGCCTCTTAGCCCCCTTTTTGTATCCGCTCAGTTTTTGACCCGTATGGGAGTGGGACAAGAGTGGGCTGACTGGTTTTGGGGCAAAGATCATTTCAAATCAGGTTGTTTAGCACACTCTGAATTCTCTGTGCATGCAAACATAGTGAGTCAGAGAGAGCAAACAGGATCTAATGCTGCATATAACTAGTAATTGTGACACAGTACAGCAGACATGTCTCCGGGAGCCGCTCATAGACAGGGAAGTCCTCTCACACCGCATTTCTGTTGGGACAGATCAAATATTAATCATTCTCTCTGAGCGGGCTCCATTATTCAGCTCTTCTGTCCCTCGGGAGCAGATCCAGATGAGGTGTCACTCAAACTTCACACTGCACACTAAGTCTAAGGCTTCATGTTTATGGATGTTTGTATCGTCCTTTAGGCTTGCTCCTCTTTTTTATCAGGAGCTGCCGATGTTGACTAGTTGTGCAGTGAATTTGATATTTAATTTACAGTGACCCCAGCATGTCACTTATACATGTATAGACACTGGGTCTTCGATAGGCTCTGTGATTAACCAAAGAGCTGTCCAAAGTGCATGTCTGTAGGGCTAACAGAATAGCTTATAAATATAGGGCCGGGCAATTTCACAAGTCAGAAAAATACCAATCATGGCTTACAATACTGATCAGTATGCAAAATCCCTGTAAGGGGGGACTGAAGTGGCAATTTTTCAGTTAATTTAATGATTTATCTGTAAAGAATATACAATGAAACTGATTTTGGGACAGGCAGTGCAAAATATAAAGTTTGGGGGAAATATTGTAGGAGGTTTACTATACAAATTTCATTTCAGATTAAATGTGTTGCTTTAGATATCAGTGAGGATGTACAGCAAACCAAACCACATAGTCCAATATACGGTAATCCCCAAGCAGGTCTTTATGTTTATAGATAACATTCCCTTTAAACAATTCACCCATGAGAGCTTCTGAGCCAAAACACAAAACTGGCATTACAGAGGATGGGCTTTACCTTTGCCAGCAGCTCTGGAGCATTTTCACTCAACCAAATGAGCAAATCGATGCGCCGTATACAGTCCTACAGGGTCCACAGGGAAACAATTAATATGGCCATAAAAGAGACTTCCACATAGTGAGCCTCTGGAGCATCGTTTCAGCAAAGCAACACACCAGCTCTCTCTAATAAAGTCACTACTTCAACCCATCTTTCAGCTCACTGTAATAAGACTCCTGATTTAACTGGGACATGTTTAAGATCACCTCATTCTCCCTTTTCCTCTGAAATCACTACTAGAGCTGAGATTGTAGAATGTGATCCTGTCATACTCCCAAATGGGGAACAAGATTCACTTTTTCCAAGTGATACCATTGCGTTTTGGCATGAAATACCCAAAAAGTAAATTCACAAATGTTGAAAATTATGATTTATATCAGTAATTAGACCACGGACTAAAAATCTGCATCTAAGCCTGTCACAATAACATATTTTGATGTGTGATATATTGATGAAGATAATATAGACGATAAAGTATAATATAGAAACTAATTTATGCCACTTACACAATAACGCTAAAGCAGGATTGCCCCACAAAAAACTATTCTAAATGTACAATATTGTTGAAAAATCATGAGTTGCAATAAATAAATAGCAACATTAAACTGTTCAGTACTTCGTTGTACAACTTTTAAACAACTTTGTTGATTGTATAGCAATGAGTCTTAGAAGTGATTTAGAAGTCAACCTTTTACAGCTTAAATCTTATCATATGGCCAAAAAATGAACAAAAATTACCCAGGAGTGCAAATAAAATGTATATGAGATAAATATTGACCTCTCCAGAAATGTCGTTTATGTATCATGTCAAATATTGAACGATATGTCATTATAGTAACTATCGCAATAGGCCTATCTGCATTTTAACAGATCTGATTATAACTGCCCTCATCTGTATTAAATATGTTGTGAACAGTGTTGAGAGCAACTTGCTAATTTATGTTTTCAAATAAGTATTCTGTTCAGGTTACACAGGCATCACAGGGTCCCTCACAGTTCAATACGGCTCACACAAAACAGTAACATAAATCAAAGCATGAGATAGATTTGATAATCAGTATATTCCACATTCTATACTATAATATATCACTGCTTTAAAAGAAATTTGTTTTTACAACTTATATGTTTGTTGAAACACTACATGCACTTTCTGCTCATGACGATATCTTGATACAGCAGCCAGCAATATGGAAACTGTATCAACAAGTATCACTATCAGTATTTTGGCACACCCCTAATTTTAAACACATCCTAGAGCATGAACAGTTGATAGAAAACTGAAATACGAACTGCTAAACTAATAATAGAATCACATGCTTTTTATAACATGTTTGTAGAGGTCTAAACTAAAGGGCTGGCAAGTTCTTTTCCATAAAAAGAACTTTATATGAAAAGAACTTCTTTAATTTGTTGTTTACAGAATGAAATCTATTGCCTAACGACAGCCTTTGGTATCTAATACTGTAATTGCAAGCATTGAAACTGCTGTGTAGATTCAACTGGGATTAACTCTGCAGCCCTGATAACTGGATTTCTTTTTTGCTCAAAGCAGCAGTGAAAATCAAACAAACACTATTGATTGAGTTCCCAAACAAAAAAACAAGCCACTCAAAATGCTATTAGTCAATCTAGATGGCATCTAGCATCTAGGCTGAGGACAGACATGGGGCCAGCAGTGCTAAGAATTCATAAATTAGACTCAGGAGACCCCGTTAACTCCATCTTCTATGTCTTTGAGGCACAGTGAATCCTGCCATAAATCACAGGCGAGGGAATGAGGGAGGGAGCAGTGCTTTGGCCGTGTATCCAGTGTAGATCCACCAGCAGCAATGATGTTTATTACACACTACATGACATTGGCAGTAAGTGAAGCAGCTACCCACATAAAATGGAAAAAATCTATAGGCATGTCCATATACCCCTCAGTGCAGTTCTTGATTTAAATATTCACTATAATTGGCCACATGGGAAGGCTGTAGATTGAATGAACGCATAAGAAAGAACACATACTATGTATAGCTGTGTGTCAATATCCCTTTAAATCACTGAGATGAGTTTTATTTTCGCAAAGGGTTTTTAAAAGCCAATGAAAGCAGTGCTGAACGATTTTGGAATAATGGCTAAATGCAAAAAACTATATAAGCATAGTATTTACATTTGTTATTTGTATATTAAAAGCAAGAAATGGAATACAAACTGCTAAACCAATATAGGAATCTAATGTATTTGAGAACATATTATATATAAACTACAAGGTTAGCAGATTTTATACACAAAAAGACACTACAAAGGGATATTTACGATAGCTATTTGCAGATGACATTAATACATAATTGCAATCTTTATTCCCAAATGCAACCAGTGAACCATTCAAATTGCAATGAATCTTATAATTACAAGCAAAACATCCTGGTTGACTTAAAACTGCCTTTTTTATCTTAAGCAGGCTCTCATCTCCCCCTTGATTCAGCACTATTCCTGCTTTTACAAGTATTTTTTGTATCACCAAAAGCAGTGGGTGGCAGTGCGCATAACATATGGGACTA